>NC_064640.1:986073303-986376333 GCF_023864345.2 Schistocerca serialis cubense | reverse complement strand
TCTTGCTGGCCAGGGTAGTTGACTTACACCTTCTAGAGCACGTTGAGTGGCACGGGATACATGCGGACGTGCATTGTCCTGTTGGAACAGCAAGTTCCCTTGCCGGTCTAGGAAAGGGAGAACGATGGGTTCGATGACGGTTTGGATGTACCGTGCACTATTCAGTGTCCCCTTGACGATCACCAGTGGTGTACGGCCAGTGTAGGAGATCGCTCCCCACACCATGATGCCGGGTGTTGGCCCTGTGTGCCTCGGTCGTATGCAGTCCTGATTGTGGCGCTCACCTGCACGGCGCCAAACACGCATACGACCATCATTGGCACCAAGGCAGAAGCGACTCTCATCGCTGAAGACGACACGTCTCCATTCGTCCCTCCATTCACGCCTGTCGCGACACCACTGGAGGCGGGCTGCACGATGTTGGGGCGTGAGCGGAAGACGGCCTAACGGTGTGCGGGACCGTAGCCCAGCTTCATGGAGACGGTTGCGAATGGTCCTCGCCGATACCCCAGGAGCAACAGTGTCCCTAATTTGCTGGGAAGTGGCGGTGCGGTCCCCTACGGCACTGCGTAGGATCCTACGGTCTTGGCGTGCATCCGTGCGTCGCAGCTGTCCGGTCCCAGGTCGACGGGCACGTGCACCTTCCGCCGACCACTGGCGACAACATCGATGTACTGTGGAGACCTCACGCCCCACGTGTTGAGCAATTCGGCGGTACGTCCACCCAGCCTCCCGCATGCCCACTATACGCCCTCGCTCAAAGTCCGTCAACTGCACATACGGTTCACGTCCACGCTGTCGCGGCATGCTACCAGTGTTAAAGACTGCGATGGAGCTCCGTATGCCACGGCAAACTGGCTGACACTGACGGCGGCGGTGCACAAATGCTGCGCAGCTAGCGCCATTCGACGGCCAACACCGCGGTTCCTGGTGTGTCCGCTGTGCCGTGCGTGTGATCATTGCTTGTACAGCCCTCTCGCAGTGTCCGGAGCAAGTATGGTGCGTCTGACACACCGGTGTCAATGTGTTCTTTTTTCCATTTCCAGGAGTGTATTTCAGTGATTAACATTGGTAGATCACAGGTTAATGTAAGCGCGAGATAAGCCATTACAAATGTGATATGGTGGTACATTAATAACCGTTATAACTGCCCGACTGTTGAATGTAAGCATGCAAACATGCTCGCATTGTGCTGGATGTCAGTTTGTGGGATGGAGTTCCATGCCTGTTGCACTTCATCGGTCAATACAGTGATGCTGTTTGTGAATGACGCTGGAGGTGTCGTGCAATGATGTCCCATACATGATCGATTGGAGACATATCTGGTGATCGAGCAGGCCAAAGCAATGTGTCGATACTCTGTAGAGCATGTTAGGTTACAACAGCGGTATGTGGGCCAGCGTCATCACATTGGAGAACACCCACTGGAATGCTGTTCACGAATGGCAGCAGAACAGGTCGAATCATCAGATTAACGTAGAAATTTGCAGTCAGGGTGCGCGGGATAACCTCGAGAGTGCTTCTGCTGTCATACGAAATCACACCCCAGATCGTAACCACAGGTGTAGGTCCAGTTCGACTAGCATGCTGACATGCTGTTTGCTGGCCCTCAACTGGCCTCCTAACCAACACACGGCCGACACTGCCACTGGGACGGAACCAGCGTTAACCAAAAAACGCAACAGACTTCCACTCTGCCCTCCAATGAACTTTCCCTTGGCACCGTGAAGTCCCAAATGGCGGTGGAAAGCACGCTACAGGGCGTCTGGCTCGGAGCTGTCCTTGAAGTAACCGTTTTGTACGATTTCACTGTGTGACTGTGGTGCCAACCGCTGCAGACGCAGTGTGATGCGCCAGAGCCGGTGTCTTCCCTGTCGGTAGTGCCACGTCTCGGTCTTATAGACTCGTGACCACCGCTGCCGGCAGTCGTGCACAGTGGCTGCATTCCTACCAACTCTTTCTGCAATATGGCAGAAGGAACATCCACCTTCTCGTAGCCATATAACACGGCCTCGTTCAAACTCAGTGAGGTGTTGATAACGGTGTCTTAGTCAGCTTGAAGGTATTCTTCACTAACATGAGCTCACCGTGTCCGATTTCAAAGGTAACTAACGCTCACAACTCTTACAGCGTGTATTGATAGCAAATCTGATTTACATCCTCATAGTAGCGTTACTAGCGCAACCTTTATTCGATTAGTACGAAATTTGACTAGACATCGTCTTTCAGATGTAGAAACACACCTACTAACTTTCGTTTATGTCGCACAGCTCCTCAGTGTTGCGAATTTTTTTCGGTCAGTGTATATACTGTATATAAGGAAAGAGTATGCAGAGGGTTTCTCATTCACAAATCGCATTTCAGTGTCAGTTCTTTGTGATGAGACCGTTTTATGCGCTACTCACATGTAGAAAGGAGAAACATCTACCATCACGTGAGAGAATTCGACAGCGTCAGGATCGTGTCCTATTGAGATTGCAGTCACGTAACTATGGAATCGATCGGTTCAGAATGGCCATACTAAGCGCCATGCGAGATCTCGAAGACCTCACATGTCGAGCGCCTGAGAGGACAGACACTTTATTTGCTCTTCTGGGCGGATTCGTGCAGCAACATCACACACCTTGAGTAAGGAAATGGACTTGTTTGCAGAAAGACATCTACACAGACAGTTCATCTGGAGCAGCATAGGGTGACTGCGACGTTTAATAAGATCTAGTCTCTTCCATTTTATACATTTAGTTATTTTCTGTTCGGGTCCTAATACAGACTAATCTTCGGCCAGTGTATACTTAGTGAGTAATACGCATATCTTTACGTCTGAAGGATTTTCAGAGTCTACTTTGATAATTTTAACATAGTGAGAGATTCCAGTTAGTTTCTAGATATTACTTGCATCACATTAATAAGTACCTCTCTGAATAGATCATATGGTCCGAATTTTTTAAAAATATGAGTGAAAAATATATTGTAATGATGGATAAAAAAAAGCCACTCGAGACATCCTCATCGACGTTGTGGACTGTTGTAGTAAGCCTAGATTTACTTCTGCAGGAAGTTTAGCGGATACTACAACACACACAAAATATTAGATCACTTTATTAAAACTTGAACAAAACAAAACACGTAACTTGGAAGCAATCCATATCCACACGAATGACAATCTGTATTTGTTACTGTCGCTGAAAACCAACAGTTTTCACTTCGTACAATGATGATTGATAGTCTTCTTCTCAAGGTGGAATTGACCATAAACCTTAATAAACATTTCTGATTAATAGTTCTGTTAGTTTGCGGCCGGCTGTGAGGAGTTGTCATAGGCGATGATTACTTAGTGGGCCGAGCGGCGCTGCTCTCTGAAGTGAGATTCCGGCAGCGGCGGCGTATGGAAGTTTTTGAGGGCACGTTTATGCTGACATCTCTCATTTATTGCTCCGTCAGGCAGCAACTGTCCTTACTTGTCGTACCATAGTGCTGTACTACATTGACAAGTGACCGCGTTCTTCGGGCAACACCACATTCCCGCCTGCCCCCCCCCCCCCCCAAAACCTCTGCACCATTGTTGTGTAATGCTGTGACACATAACGAGTGCCTGAATGTCGGAACAGATGAAGTGACAGGGAGTTTAACGATGCCTGACGGCAGCTCCCTGTCCGCACGCCAGTATCCATCTTCTGAGCGAGCAGGAACACCAGCCCAAAAACTGCCCTCAGGGTGCACGCCAGCATCTAGTGACGCAAACACTGTCGTTTTGTTGGCTGCAAGTGGAACTACAGCGGCGTCGTGACGGTTGTCCACACACAACGGCTCAGGCTGCAAGACAGGCGACGGACGTCCATCTCCATCGGCACCACTCTGAATGCCGCCGACCGTGACGGCCAGTGAGACACAGATGACTGCTGTTGCAGACCGTAGTGTCATGCTGGGTCTGTGGGCAAAGTTTCTGCCGTAAAATCACTGACATGAGAGGGCTGCAGCTGGTGCTGGTTATGATACTGTGCTCCCAACGCCGTTTCTTGTCAAAAATTTTAAAGAAAACTTCGTCCTGTGGTTGCAGCTTTGTATGGCCTGGTGGAATGAATTGTTTCCGTGGCAGCTGCAGAAGATTCAACAGGGTACGGTGGCAGGGACCTTGTAATACATTGAAGAGCCAAAGATACTGCTACACCTGCCTAATATCGCGTAGAAACCCCGCGAGCACGCAGAAGTGCAGCAACACGACTAAATTCTGAAGTAGTGCTGGAGGGAATTAACACCACGAATCTTGCAGGGCTGTCCATAAATCAGTAAGAGTACGAGGGGGTGGACATCCCTTCTGAATAGCAAATTGCAAGGCATCCCAGATATGCTCAATAATGTTCATGTCTGGGGCGTTTGGTGACCAGCGGAAGTGTTTAAACTCAGAAGAGTGATCCTAGAGCCGCTCTGTAGGAATTCTGGATGTGTGAGGTGTCGCATTGTCCTCCCAGAATTGCCCAAATCCGTCGGAATGCACAATGGACATGAACGGATGCAGGTGATCAGGCAGGATTATTACGTACGTGTCACCAGTCAGAGTCGTATCTAGACGTATCAGGGGCCCCATATCACTCCAACTGCACACGCCTCACAGAGCCTCCACCAGCCTGAACAGTCCCCTGCTGACATGCAGGGTCCATGGATTAATGAGGTTGTCTCCATACATGTACACGTTCATCCGCTCGATGCAATTTGAAACGAGACTCGTCCGATTAGGCAACATGTTTCTAGTAATCAACAGTCCAATGTCGGTGTTGGCGGCCACAGGCGAGGCGTAAAGCTTTGTGTTGTACAATCATCAAGGGCACAAGAGTGGGTCTTCGGCTCCGAAAGCCCATATCGATGATGTTTAGTGAATGGTTCGCACGCTGACACTTATTGATGGCCCAGCATTTAAATCTGCAGCAATTTGCAGAAGGGTTGCACTTCTGTCACGTTGAATGATTCTCCTCAGTCATCGTTGATCCCGTTCTTGCAGGATATTTTTCGGCCGCAGTGATTTCTGAGATCTGATGTTTTACTAGATTCCTGATATTGACGGTACACTCGTGAAATGGTCGTATGGGAAAATCCCCACTTCATCACTACCTCGGAGATGCTGTGTCCCATCGCTCGTGCGCCGACTGTAACACTACGTTGAAACTCACTTAAATCTTGATAACCTGTGGTGTCACCGCTAGACACCACACTTTCTAGGTGGTAGCTTTTAAATCGGCCGCGGTCCATTAGTATACGTCGGACCCGCGTGTCGCCACTGTCAGCGATTGCAGACCGAGCGCCACCACACGGCAGGTCTAGAGAGACTTACTAGCACTCGCCCCAGTTGTACAGCCGACTTAGCCAGAGATGGATCACTGACAACTACGTTCTCATTTGCCGAGACGATAGTTAGCATAGCCTTCAGCTACGTCAATTGCTACGACCTAGCAAGGCGCCATAGCATTGGATATTATTTTATATTGTGGTTATAACGTGTATCGTCAAGAGATATGTTCTACAGTTGTGGATTAAAGTTAAGTATTATATCAACTACGTACTTTATTTGCTACTATTAATTCCCTTAACTGTTCCAGACCTCGCGCCAGCCTGCGTGAGCTTAAGCGCGTGCCTTTCGGCTTCCTCTCATTGTGACTTGGCTGTCTTGCCAAGTCACAACATAACCTGCCATTGTAACAGCAGTAACCGAACTACAACTGCGCCAGACACTTGTTATCTTATATAGGCGTTGCCGGCCGCAGCGCCGTATTCTTCCTGTTTGCTTATCTCTGTATTTGAATACCCATGATTATACCAGTTTCTTTGTCACTTTAGTGTAATTCTGCTGGTGACTTCCCATCACGTGGCAAGAAGTAGTACCAGGAAAGAAAATCTTTAAGGCTTTCTCCCATGTCTGGGAGGAACGGAGTTTCTTCATGTGATTTTAAAATGTTCGAATGAACTGTTCAACTTCACTGCTGGGCTGAGGGTGAAAAGGAGCAGCTGTTACATGGTGTATCCTGTTGTTCTCGCAAAACTGTTGGAAAATGGCTGACCTGAATTGTGGTCTGTTGTCCGGTACAAGGACATCAGGAAGACCTTCGAGACAAAAAATAGAACACAGAGTTGATACCATACTAGCAGTGGTGGCTGATGTCATGGGGAGTACAAATGGAAATTTACTTTACGCGTCTACCACCAACAACCATCGCATGATCCTAAATGGAGCAGCAAAATCAGTGTGTATGTGTTGCTACCGTCCAGACGAGTGTTGTCACTGAAAAAATCACTGCGGTAAAGGGAATTGACGTTCTGCACAACAAGTGCAATAACGTAGGGCGAGTTGCTTTGAGCGAACTTTAACCCAGTTAGCTTGGTGTAACAAAGACAAAACTTCACAATGGAGTGAGTGAGGAATCGCAATCAGTGCACTGTTATTCTGTGTCCAGCAGCAGAACACTGAGTGGGCTGACAGTGCGTGGCAATTCGAGAATTACTGACATGCCACTGGGTGGTGAATTTCTTTGAAAGTGCAGGGACACCTATGGTACACATACTGCAAAACTACCTGGAGACCTAGATCGGAAGCAGTTGCTCCTACAATACGTCGAAATTCGAGAGGAAAGTTTTGAACACTTTCAAAATCTTGAGTATCAGTTTGATTACATGATTCCTCATCCGAATCAAATGCTCAGACGAACCAAATGCTATGTTAGTACCAACAAGTAACCGGGGCAGCTGAGCATTAGAATGTTGTGCACTGGGCCTGTACAACAACTGTTATTGGTAGTTAGACAGTAACAGAGCGCAAAGTAACGATTTTTACACCGTCTGCAGTGTGAGAGACTTGAACAAAGCTATTAATAGCCGATGATCTGTAATTAAATAGAACTTAAGACTGCACAAATATTGGTGGATTCACTATAACTGCACTGCACTTTTTTGAGATTTTTTGAGCCTAAAAGAATGGGCCAATCAGAAGAACCAATTCTATGGCAGTGCACAGCTCAAGCCCGTAAGAAGATGTATCCACAGCTAATAAAGCAGGATTAGTTGTATAAAAATTAATCAGACAATGACAACTTAAAATTGCGTCCTTTAGCAGCTGAAATGTATCCCGACATTCTTGGGACCACACAAAAGGAACACCTTTCTGGCACAGCCAGTTCAGCGGAACACCAATTTGCGCAGTGTTTGCACTGAAATTAATGTAATATGCGAGCTTCTCCACAATGGCCTGTAGCCGATGTTGTGGGGCGCTAAAAAATCTTTAATTGTAGACAAGAGCGAATGATTAGGATGAATGCCCTGCGCATTTATGACAGGTCCTAAATGTTCAAGCTCTTCGTGGAAGAAGAAGCACTTTTCCTTGTCACACTTCAAGCCAACTGCAGAAGACACTTTAAACAAACATCCTAAATTTTCCAAATGTTCAGCGACAACAGTATCGTCCGGATAGTTTGCACATGAAAGGACTTTGTCTGTCAATTGTTCCAGGAACCGCTGGAAAACTGCAGCATCTGAAGGACTTCTGAATGGTAGTCTTTGAAACTGGAGCAAATCCAATTGTGTATTGATCACAAAATATCACCTGGACCGCTTGTCCAGCGGTAACTGTAAGTATGCCTCACGTAAAACAGTCTTTGAAAATAATCTGGCCTGTCTTAATCTTCCCATTAATTCCTTCAGTCATGGGAAAGGAAATGAATCCACAGCAGTTTGTGGGTTTACTATAGCTTTGAAGACAGCACACAGACGTAAACCTCCTGATTGTTTTTTTAATACAGTATAACCAAAACCAAGATGGACACCCACTGACTTGAGCAGAAACTGGTTGTATTATCCCACTGTCTTTTCATCATTGCAGTTCCTGAGCAATCTGCTCACGTGTAGCATGGGGAATAGGTACAGCGTGACTAAGTCGCGGTTGGGCATGGACTTTGACAGCAATGCGTGCCTCAAAATTTTTAGCCCTTCCTAAGCCTGATTCATAATATCCACTGTACTTATTACTCAAGTCAGAAACATTAGTATGAGGACTGAAACACATTTGTAATACATTGTCTTGTATGCACGGGTTGAACAAATCAGACAAGTATAAACCAAAAATGTTTGCACTGTTCCTATAACATAGAACATGAAATGAAACACTTTTTGTGATGCCACGAAAAGTTGCTGGCGAACTGCACATACTAAGTACTGGTATTTCATGTCCGTTATATTCAGTTAAAACAGAAGTAGGCTTCTGCAGCCATGGGCTACCAATTACTTCATAGGTGTCTTTGTGGATTAGGGAAACAGTCGCACCTGTGTCTAATTAAAATTTAACTGTCTTTTGACCTACTATTAACAGGACAAAAAGTTTCTTCTTCTGTCTGTGGAATACAGTAGAAGGTTTGCTTGAAGGGGAAAAAAGAGCCTTTGCTGGCGTCGGCAGTAATGGCAGTGCAGACACGACATTCACTTTCTGAAAACTATGCCTTAGCTGTGCGCTGAGTCCGGTGCCTTCGCTGGCTGCTTTGTAAACAGACAGTCTGTATATTGTATTGTATTGTACATACGAGTCCTTGTATCTCGTCTTTATAAAATGATATAGGATCTGTCATATATGATATTACACAGGTAATAGAACATGAAAGATTTATAAGTTTATGTTGGCTTACGTATAACATGACAACATACACATAACAGCAGTCATAATATACTAAATTAGAATAATGAATAAATACAGTTTATTTTTCAAATGAGCACTTCTGGCCAGCGTGATGACGGAAATCAGCTGCTCTATTTTGAATGCTGATGATTTAAATATTCATTGACACTATAAAATCTCTTTGCTAATTAGCATTTTGTGAGTTCTTTTTTGAATATGTGGTATTTTGCTATTCTTTAAATTAGCATGAACTGTCCGCATCTCGTGGTCGTGCGGTAGCGTTCTCGCTTCCCACGCCCGGGTTCCCGGGTTCGATTCCCGGCGGGGTAAGGGATTTTCTCTGCCTCCTGATGACTGGGTGTTGTGTGCTGTCCTTAGGTTAGTTAGGTTTAAGTAGTTCTAAGTCCTAGGGGACTGATGACCATAGATGTTAAGTCCCGTAGTGCTCAGAGCCATTTGAACCATTTTTTAGCATGAACTGGAGTCTGTATATTTTGTGCACCATGAACAAGAGAAATAGCCAAGCATCAAAATTAAGTTCAGTTGTGTCCGTTTAGACTATGTAACTGACAAAACTATTTCATATCTAGAATGAGATTTTCACTCTGCAGCGGAGTGTGCGCTGATATGAAACTTCCTGGCGGATTCAAACTGTGTGCCGGACCGAGACTCGAATTCGGTACCTTTGCCTTTCGCGGGCAAGTGCTCTACCAACTGAGCTACCCAAACACGACTCACGCTGCCTCCTCACAGCCTTACCTCGTCTCCTATCCTTTCTTTCAGGAGTGCTAGTTCTGAGAGGTTCGCAGGAGAGCAGAGTTTGGAAGGTAGGAGACGAGGTACTGGCAGAAGTAAAGCTGTGAGGACGGGCCGTGAGTCGTGCTTGGGTAGCTCAGTTGGTAGAGCACTTGCCCGCGAAAGGCAAAGGTCCAGAGTTCGAGTCTCGGTCCGGCACACAGTTTTAATCTGCCAGGAAGTTGTTTCGTATCTGCCGGCCGGTGTGGCCGAGTGGTTCTAGGCGCTTCAGTCTGGAACCATGCCTCGGGCATGGATGTGTGTGATGTCCTTAGATTAGTTAGTTTTAAGTAGTTCTAAGTTCTAGGGGACTGATGACCTCAGATGTTAAGTCCCATAGTGCTCAGAGCCATTTTGTTTCATATCTGGATCCGGCAATTTCAGAAAAGCAGTGCGAATGCGTGCCTCTGACACATTTCGCGTAACTGCATCACATAACACAACATCACTATGACTGTATCCACAATAACACTTGAACCTACAATTTCTTGTTTCCCCTCTGGGTTCAGCAATCCACTGTTTTAATGCCTGTTTAGGCTGCTTCTTAGGATAAAGAAACGAAATTTCGCCTCAGCGACAAGAATTTGTGCTTCATAATGTTCGTCGAGTTTGCGAACGAGTTCCTCATAAGCAATATCTTCAGGACGAGAGCCAAGGAACAATTCTGTACACAGACGCAACACGTCCGCTCCGACCTTTAACAAAACAAGAAGCAATGTGCGCCATACCTTTAATATGGTATGCTGCTTCGATTCGGCAGGATATTCCGACCAGTCCTCTTCTTTGCCGTTAAACAACAAACGTTGGGAGCAGTAACCGATTGTGAAACTGTATGTTGTGACAGTAAGGTTGTCATCTATCGTAGTCGATCAGTCTGCTTTGCGCCGGCCGGTGTGGCCGTGCGGTTAAAGGCGCTTCAGTCTGGAACCGCGTGACCGCTACGGTCGCAGGTTCGAATCCTACCTCGGGCATGGATGTGTGTGATGTCCTTAGGTTAGTTATGTTTAATTAGTTCTAAGTTCTGGGCGACTGATGACCTCAGAAGTTAAGTCGCATAGTGCTCAGAGCCATTCCGGTCTGCTTTGCCTCAAACTGGACAGCTTCTTTTAGAGACATTTGTAGCGGGGTTCAGGCATGTTTAAACACTTTATAGTATAAAAAAAAAATGCAAATATTATTTTGGCCGCTGTGACTGGCGGATGACGAAAAACATCCACGAGGCAGGCCAGGGCGGAATTCAATGCACTGGCATAAACATGCACACATCAACGTCGCCTTTGCAGTGACGGGCAGAAGAAACACTTGAGATATCCTCGTTGACATTGTAGAGTGTTTAGTAAGCCTATATTTACTTCTGGCAGAGGTCGAGCGGATACTACACACACAAATCATTAGCTCACTTTATTAAAACTTGAACAAGATATAATACTTAACTTGGAAACAATCTATGTCCGTATGCACCTCAATCTGTATTTGTAATAGTAGATGAACACTAACTGTTGTCACTAGATACTATACAGAATGGTAGCTTCACCTCATGGTACGATTGACTGTGAACTTTTATGTACGGTTCTGAGTAACAGTTCTATTAGTTCTCAGCCAGCTCTGAGGAACTGAGACGAAGGTATCGTTGCAGACGATGATTACCGAGTGGGGTGAGCGGCGTTGCGCTCTGACCAAAGTAATCTTCCGGCAGCGGCGGTGTATGGAACTCCTTGAGGACGTCTCTGCACCGATTTCTCTCATTGGTTGCTCAATCAGACAACGACTGTCTTTACTCGTGGTTCCATCGTGACGTACCAACTTTGATAGTAGACCACGTTCTTCGGGCTACACCACAGAAATACCTGATTAACCACGTGTCGTAGAAAGACAAATATTTTTGTAAAATAACCCTGTCATAAGCTACAAAATAATAGGAATGGTTCTGTGCCATCTATACCAGACTTGTAACGGAATTCAGTTGAATCCAACGTGTTAGTAATCCCACTCTGTGTCATACAGATCTGTGTGTCATGGATGATGGTTGTGGGGCAGTACAAATCCGAGACACTAATCTCCGACGCATAACGAATTCCCAAAGCACCCATTAAGACATTTTTGGCACATAAATTAAAAGCCTTCTACACATCCAGCTGGAAATTTAGTATTTTGGGAACTTACGGTTTTGCTAATGGTTTAAATGGTTCAAATGGCTCTGAGCACTGTGGGACTTAACATATGTGGTCATCAGTCCCCTAGAACTTAGAACTACTTAAACCTAACTAACCTAAGGACATCACACACATCCATGCCCGAGGCAGGATTCGAACCTGCTACCGTAGCGGTCGCGCGGTTCCAGACTGTAGCGCCTAGAACCGCTCGGCTACTCCGGCCGGGTTGCTGATAGTGTCAAACCTCTTGCGATATCAACGTAGAATGCATTCTCAGCCGAGAGCAGCCCAGCTATTCCGACCACAGCCGGCTGGTGTGGCCGTGCGGTTCTAGGCGCTTCAGTCTGGAACCGCGTGACCGCTACGGTCGCAGGTTCGAATCCTGCCTCGGGCATGGATGTGTGTGATGTCCTTAGGTTAGTTAGGTTTAAGTAGTTCTAAGTTCTAGGGGACTGATGACCACAGATGTTAAGTCCCATAGTCCTCCGAGCCATTTGAACCGACCACAGCAGAGTTTGGGTGCCCATGTCTCACCGGCTAGACGCAAGAATGTCTTCCAGATTCCATTGTCGAAAGGATGGTAATTTAACAAAGCATCCTAAACAGGAGGTTACAACTGAGTAAAAAATGAAAGACATGGAGTGGATGCAAAAGAAGGAAACACTAGTTTAACGGCACATAGGTAATCGTGAGCATAAAGTGCTCATAAGATCCGTATTTGTAAGTATGGTAGTTTGTGCATGGATATAACTTTTTAATATCTTCACTGACCCTTGATGGTTGATGTGACTATGTCGTGAACAAGTGTTGTCTATCAGTTAAATAGACAGCAGAAGTCTAGGGAATAGCGAGGTACAGTGCCTCTAGCCTTACAATAAATGGATTTTTGCAAAGATATTTTAACTATAAAATATTTCAATTAGTATTTCCATAATATAGATAGCCGCTTGATTTCACATTTGTGAAAAGAGTGAACACTGCACGACTTTGAAAAACATTTGGTTCAAATGGTTCAAATGGCTCTGAGCACTATGGGACTTAACTGCTGCGGTCATCAGTCCCCTAGAACTTAGAACTACTTAAACCTAACTAACCTAAGGACATCACACACATCCATGCCGGAGGCAGGATTCGAACCTGCGACCGAAGCGGTCGCGCGGTTCCAGACTGTAGCGCCTAGAACCGCTCGGCCACCTCGGCCGGCGAAAAACATTTGGAATAAGAGGACTATTATCAGGGGTAAATAAACTGAAACAAAGGACTTGTGAAAATATGATGATTCCGACATATCTTAATTAGCAACAATTCACTCACCTTCTATATTTCCTCTCAACCAAGCTGACATTAACAAAGACGATTTTTATGCTTCCGTTGTTTCGGCTTTCCTCCTGTATGCTACTCCCGACAGTTTTTTCGGCATCTTCCCACACTCTGCACGTAAATAGTAGGCTGATTCATACTGATTTATTATTCTCATTAAAACAGATAATCAGAGTTAAACAGATTAGAACTGTTTTAGTTTAGAACACCAGGAATGCATCCACCAACAGAAAAACAAAAAAGTACAAAACAACTGCCAGAGCGATTATGATTACAAGAATTGATAGTACACGCAAAATAAATTCAGAGTTCGTGTTCCTGCCACTGTGGCGTGGGTGTCGCAATACTGCTGCATAAACAAATTTAATGGTCCGCGGTCGGCGGACAACCAGAAACTCAGCCAGTACTTGTAATATAAGTATGCATGGGCGCAGCATTATGGATTAAAAGTTGTAAAACGGGCAAGAAGTTTTTATAATTAGTTATGGCTAATATAACGGAATTTATGCTACAGCTTACTTTAAGGTTGGTTTAGATCATTTTTCTATCTTCCCAAAAACCATAATAATTGTTCTAGCACTTATGCCCATTTTTGCGCCGCCCCCTTAACTCTGCACCCGAGGCAGCATGCTTTCCCCCCCCCCCCCCCCCTTGTCATACATCTGTCACTCTGTACGGCACATATTTCTTGAATATGTTGCAGCAAACTGATGATCAGCAGGGAAATGTAGAACTTGTGTTACAAAGAATGAGATGCATTTCTTTAATATATTGTATATATTTCTGATAGTCTGCCAATTCAATTCGAATTCCATTTCCTGCCTTAAAGACCATTTATTTCCTCAACGTTTTCTGAAAAACGCCTATATACGTTCACTCACCAGTATATTTTCATGAAGTAGATTTAATTCACTCACCCACTGACTTGTACAGTTTTCAGCCAAAATATCGGAAGAAGAAATATTTCTATCGGGAAAGATGATGGAATATTCTATCTGCATGAAAAACTTCAAAAATTACAGCTCGAAGATGTTGCTTAAATATAAAATGGAAGAATAGGGAAACACTATTATAACGATAGGATACTTGCTGAACATTTCTACAGTTATCGTCTTTACTGTTCTGGCGTAAGTTATCTCACGGCAGCGATTCTCTGGTGGACTTTACTGCGCTGTGTCCAGTACCTTGACCTTCACATTTAATGCCTTTTCCCTTCTTTTTGCTAAGCTATGCTGTGCACTTAAGTAAGTTTCATGACACTGCAGTTCTCTTAGCAAGAGCTCTCTAATACGGTTAAAAAATAAAGTGTTCTGTTAACGGAACTTACTTGTTTCGGTAGTTCGATAAACAGAAACTTTACAACGAGTAATTATACAGCAAAATACTCACCTAGAATGGTGTATGAAATGCCAGTGGTAACCACTTTAAGTACGACAAACGTTGTAAGTTCTCACAACACACAATTTGCGTAAGCCCACTTCCAATGCAGTACACCTGACACAGATCCAGCCACTGAACTCTGCATACTCTAGCAAACAATCCCTTAGCTTATGAAATAACTCTCAAATGCTGAAGACGCAACAAGAAGATTATGTAGGTACCAAATTACAAGTCACAGTTGTTTACCAGCGTGGGAAACGAAAGCACGGCATTCAGTGTGACAGACATCCGGCAGCTGCTGTTGGACATGCAGGGTGACAGCTGCACTTGCAGATGGGATACGTGACACACGAGAAATTCCTTCAGGAAACGTCAACCAGACATAGTGTATATTCTTGTAATGTTAAACACCTGGCAATTTGATGACTGTAAGTGATGGTGTGCAGAAAATTGAGAAAATTATGGGCGATCTTCGACGAACATAGCATTTTATGATTTACAGGGTTAAAGACCATCCTAGCAAACCAGAAGTGTAACAGCTTCGAGATAAGCACAATCGCATTTTAGCCGAGCTCTTGTTATGCGAAGAACAGGGGTAATGCCGATCCCATGCATGATCTCTAATGTTTGCTCATCAGAGCAGGTGCAAACCTCAGGCTCAAATTTATGTCACCACCACTTTTAATGTCCCACGTGTGCCTACCTTTATAAATACAACAATAATAAAAATGAAATATGGCTAGAGGACAAATGTAAAACTGTAGAAGCATATATCACTAGGGGAAAGATAGAGGCCGCCCATGGTAAAATTAAAGAGTCCTTCGGAGAAAAGAGAAGCAGCATATCAGCTCAAATGGAAAACCAGCACTAAGCAAAGAAGGGAAAGCTCAAAGACGAAAGGAGTATATAGAGGGACTGTACATGGGAAATGAACTTGAAGACAATATTATAGAAATGGAAGAGGATGTAAGTGAGGATGAGATGGGAGACGTCATACTGCGAGAAGAAGTTGACAATCACTGAAAGAACTAAGTTGATTTGAGGCCCCTGGAACAGACGACATTCCCTCAGAACGATGATATCTTTGGTAGAGCCAATCATGACAAAACTATTCCAGCTGCTGTCCAAGATGTATGTGACAGGCGTAGTAATACTCTCAGACTTCAAGAATAAGAATTTAATAATTGCAATTCCTCAGAAAGCAGGTTTCGACAGGTGTGAATATTACCGAACTATCAGTTTAACAAGTCATGGTCGCAAAATACTGACACGAATTATTTACGGGAGATTGGAGAAAACTGGTAGAACACGACCTCGGGGAAGATCAGTGTGGATTCCGGAGGAATGAAAGAACACACGAGACAATTCTGACACCAAGACTTCTCTTAGAAGGTAGGTTAAGGAAACACAAACCTACATTTATAGCATTTGTGGACTTAGAGAAAGCTTCTGACAATGTTGAATGACATACTCTCTTTGAAATTCTGAAGGTAGCAGGGGTAAAATACAGGGAGTGAAAAGTTATTTGCAACTAGTATAGACATCAAACGGCAGTTATACGAGTCAAGAGGCATGAAGGGTAATCAGTGGTTGAGAAGGCAGTGAGACAGGGTTGTAACCTATCCCCAGTGTAATTCTACATATACATTGAGCAAGCAGTAATGCAAACCAAAGAATAATTTGGAGAAGAAATTATAGTTGAGGGAGAAGAAATAAAAACTCTAACATTTGTCGATGACATTGTAATTTTGTTAGAGACAGCAAAGGACCTGGAAGGGCAGTTGAACGATATGGACAGTGTCTTAGAAGGAGGATATAAGACGAACATCAACAAAAGCAAAACAAAGATGTAGCCGGATTAAATAAGGCGCTGCTGAGGGAATTAGATTAGGAAATGAGACACTAAAAGTATCATACGAGTTTTGTTATTGGGCAATAAAATAACTGATGATGGCCTGTAATCTTACCCTCTCACACAACACTATTAAAATTCTCGTCTTTCCACAAACTTTGAAAGTTTCGGGAGACGTAAGATATATAAAAGAATGACTCTTTACTTATCTTCGTTATCTCGTTGTTGTTGTCGATGGCTCAGAGTCATGTCTAGAGGTACATTCTTGCAGCTGAAGTTTCGATTTTGTAGGTTCTTGATGACTAACTAACCGATGAAGACTTGCTTGTATTATTCTTGAATTTTATTCTTTGTCACATCTTTCAACATCACACCGTTTTCACATTTTCCACAGCAAAAAAACGAATAATTACATTGTTGGTGACAAACTTAGAAAACGTCTCCTTTCATCAGAGGCATGCCCACCACTACTTAATTTCTGTGGTACACACATTATCCCAAAGAGCTTACAAAGCAAAAGAGTTTACAAACTTTCTTTGCCAAAGAAGAATCTTCGCCAAAATATATCATTATTCGGTAAATCAATCTAGAAATAAATTTAATAATCAGTGTTAGATTGCGCAATTAATAATGTGAATTTTAAGTGTTCCAGAAATTTTGTAATTTCATTTATTTTTAAGAAAAGAGTAATTTCAACTGTTAATGCATATCGATTGTAACACCTTAATTTCTTTTTTATACATTTTTCCCTGAAATATAATACATCGTATACAATATCACATCAATTCTTGTAATGAAACAGCTGAGATAATCTTAACCTATGCAAGAATCTGTAGTATACATGGTATCGGCTACCTCTATAAAAAAAAAAAAAGGTAATGCTAGAGGAGGGCGATTCATTATAAGCTAAAGTAGGGATGGTATAAAATGTATTCTGGCACTGCTAAGAAAAGCTTTTCCGCAGAAGAGAAATTTGTTAACACTGAATATGGATTTAAGTGTTAAGAAGTCTTTCCTGAATGTGCGAGTATTTGCTCGGAGTGTGGTCTTGTACGGAAGTGAAACGTAAACGAAAACAGTTCAGACAAGAAGAGAATAGAAGTTTCTGAAGTTTGGTGAAACAGAAGAATGGTGAAAATTAGATGAGTAGATCATATAACTAATGAGGAAGTGGTGAAGAGAAATGGAAAGAAAAGAAATTTGTGCACAAAAAGGGATAGGCTGATAGGACACATTCTGATACATCAAGAGATGGTCGGTTCAGTACTGGAGGGAAGTGTGAGGGGATAAGAATTATAGAGGGAGTAAGTAAATTCAAATATACGTAGGTTGCAGTAATTATTTGGAGATGAAGCGGCTTGCACAGGATAGAGCACGGAGTGCTGCATCAAACCAGTCTTCCGACTGAAGACCACAACAACAACTATAATAACCGTAATAATTTGTGTACAACAGTGATTCGGGCATCGCTTTAGTTTAATTTCCAAAAAAAAACTTCCATTCAGAGAAACACAGCTTTTAGAAAGCGTTCTTCCGAGCATTTTAGAGGTACATAAGGCATGCAATTGTTTTAAGAACTGTGATGAAAACAAATTATCATAACACTGGCATCATCAAAATTAGCAAGATATTAAATCGAAGTGTGCATTCACCATTATCGCACTTCACTCAGCAGGCGGAAGGGCCAACCCATCTACAAGAAATTAGAAAGTAGCTCGTAATTTTCTAGGATTTCTTTCATTTTCGAGACACTTAGTTTTTATACTGCTTTATTCTCTGAAAGTTTATTTCAAAATATAAACGCTTTTACTATTTTTTTCGTGTCATCCATGACTCCCCCTCCCCCCTCGGGTCCACGTTTGCTCCAAGCCGGAAGCCGGCTGAACTAGCGTTGGAATCAAGTTCGCGTCTACGGATAAGCCAAGAATCATTTGATTTCAAGGATCCACGGACCTTGCCAATCAGCATTTCAGACGCAGAGAAATGCCTGATTGTTAAAAATTATTATGCGAAGGCAAAATTGAACCAGACGTAAGTGATTCTCTTAGACTGGTTTCATTAACAGCTTCCTAACGGAAAAAAGTTGTGCCGTTTTTAGTTAGCCTAAAGTACATCGAAAAATGCTTTGTTTTGCATACTATTCAAACTATTTCATGATAACTTATTTGAGAAAAATCTTTTTATTTTGACTAAGGACGGTCTCACTCTGTGGAAAAGGTTAAATGGTTCAAACGGCTCTAAGCACTATTGGACTTAACATCTGAGATCACCAGTCCCCTAGAACTTAGAACTACTTAAACCTAACTAACCTAAGGACATCACACACAGCCATGCCCGAGACAGGATACGAACCTGCGACCGTAGCAGCAGCTCGGTTCCGGACTGAAGCGCCTAGAGCCGCTCGGTCACAGCGGCCGGATTGACAAAGGGTTGCAATAAGTATCGGAGGAGCAGAAGCATTTGAAATTAGTTTTAGTTGTCACTGTTGATGTGATTTGCATCTGGCAAAACAGAGCAGACCTTTTAGAAGTTCAAATGAAAGTCCTGACTTTGATTCAAGATGTAAGAAGTTCTCAAACACCATTGACTTATTGTCTCGCTACCACTATACACTGTGAGAGGATATGAATCGTCACAAAAAAGACCAAGTCAGTTACTTCTCACATGGCATCCTAAATGAATTTTTGGGAATAATTGGATATAAAATTAAAGGAACAAATTAGTGAGTGATATTAAGAACGCAAAATACTTTTCTATCATGATTGATTGCACTCCTGATGTAAGTCATTTTGAGCAGATGTCGCAGATTATCAGATATGCAAAATTCAATGAAAGTGGTGCAGAGATCTGTGAAAGTTTCATTCACTTTTTAACGATTAGTGACAAGATATGGTAGACATTTACGAAAATGGTCTACGGCATGCATATTTGAATGCGACAACAGCATTTAGTATTTGTGTAACAATGCTTGTCTGAGTTTCATCAAATGAAAGCAGCTTTAGTTAACTGAAACTAATAAAAAAAGCGATAAGACGGGGAAGATGGGGAGAGGGGCGCCCGGGAGCTAGGAAGCCCTGCGGCACCCACGATATCGTTCGGACTGTCACAGACATCACACCTCGAACATGAAGAACGAGATCGTCACTACATGCACAGTGTGTATCAACAATATTTTGGGAAAGTTTGGGGACGCGTTATTTACACCATAATAAGGGAAAAAATCACTTATAATGAACTGACATTAACAGACTAAAAGTAGCATAAATTAGGATGTCAATGGTGTTTGTTGAAGGATTCTAGTCCTAATCTTGTACCACGTATTGTAATTTTCTGCCGCTTGAAGTGGACGATGGGATTTACCAATGCTGGAAAAGCCGAAATGCTTATGGTGTATGGAGAGTTAGAAAGAATGCAGTTAGTTCTTGTATGGTGTATGCGGCAAGGTAGCACAACAGACGTCAACCATCTCGGCAACTGTTTACCACATTGTTCAACCAGTTACGTGAAAGTGGTAGTGTGACACCTAGACAACGTAACAAAATGAAATAACTGACAACAGGAAAGGGGGAAATTAATATCTAGCTGCTGTTGCAGTTGATCGGCACGTTAGCTCCCGCGCAGTCAGGCAAGGAAGTGCCATGAGTCAGGCAAGTGTCCTATGCCTTCTCCATCGACATAGGTTCCATCCGTATCACACCTCTCTCCATCAAGAGATACACGGAAACGATTATGAGAATCGCGTAACTTCTGTACATGAGCATTAAGACAGGATATTCCAGATACATAATGTATCTTGTTTAGTGTTGAAGCCACATTTACCAATCATGGCCAGATAAACCGCCGAAACACGCACTATTAGACTGTTGACAATACCCATTGGCTTCGACAGGCGGAACGTCAGTCCCCGTGGAGTGTAAACGTGTTGTACGGGATAATGAACCATCAGCTCATAGGCCCGTTTTTCATAGACAGAACACTGAACAAGCAAAAGTATCGCAGTTTTCTGACAGACCATCTTCCGCGGATACTAGGAGACCTTATTCTTCAGACTAGGAGGAACCTGTGGTACCAACATGGTGGCTAACCACACCATAGTGCACGAAGTACTACGGCATGCCGGCCGTAGTGGCCGAGCGGTTCTAGGCGCTACAGTAACCGCGCGACCGCTACGGTCGCAGGTTCGAATCCTGCCTCGGGTTTGGATGTGTGTAATGTCCTTAGGTTAGTTGGGTTTGAGTAGTTCTAAGTTCTAGGGGACTGATGACCAAAGTAGTTAAGTCCCATAGTGCTCAGAGCCATTTGAACAATTTGAACTACGGCAAGTCTTCACGATTTGTTTCCAAAACGTTTTATTGGACGCAGAGGATCTGTATTTTGGCCATCCCGTTCCCCGGATTTTACGCTTGTAGACTTTTTCTGTGGGAAAAGCTGAAAGACGCTGTCTACAGGCCAACTACACGCGTGATAACGCAAAGACATATCACTGCAGCCTGCTCGGATATCTCCGCTGAAATGCTAGCTCGTGTGCAGCAGTCGTTCCATACCAGACTGGAAGCGTGTATTGACTCTGCCGGTGGTCATTTTGAACACATGTGTCAATTGTTTCGCTACTGGTCAGAATCCATATAACTAGTATATGCACCTACGTTGTTCTTTAGTGCGTGCTACCACAGATGTGGGAATTTATCAAAGTACGTATCTCGTAAACGACTCACACTAGAATCCTGCAACAAACATCACTGATATTCTAATTTACCCTAATTTTGGTTTATCAATGATAGTAAGCATTGTTCCATTAAAAAAAGCGGTATATTTGCATAAAAGTACGCTTTCTAAGTATTATTACAATCTGTTGATTCGTTAACAAAACGAGCCCCTGACTACCAATCCACTGTGTGAAAACCGCACGTCAATAGTGTTGTATCTAGACAAGACAGCCTAGACACAATGAGAGGAAGCCGAAAGGCACGCGCTTAAACTCACGCAGGCTGGCGTGAGGTCTGAAACAGGATACGTAATGAATACTATAAAGAAAAGTACGTAGCTTCTGGAATACTTAACTTTAATCCATAATTGTAGAACATCGCTCTTGATGATACATGCTTCATAATATTAATTAGCAATTGAATACGGCGCCTTGCTAGGTCGTAGCAAATGTAGCTGAAGGCTATGCTAACTATCGTCTCGGCAAATGAGAGCGTATTTGTCAGTGAACCATTGCTATGAACGTCGGCTGTACAACTGGGGCCAGTGCCAGTACGTCTCTCTAGACCTGCCGTGTGGTGGCGCTCGGTCTGCTATCACTGACAGTGGCGACACGCGGGTCTGGCGTATACTAATGGACCGCGGCCGATTTAAAGGCTACCACCTAGCAAGTGTGGTGTCTGGCGGTGACACCACAAATAGCACTTTCGATTTCCTCAAAATCTACGGTGCCAGTTTTAGATGTTTCACCCTGACAAAAAAGTGAAACGCCCAGAAGAGGAACAGGAAACTTTACGGGTTGAGAGGATATGACATTTTATTTCAGTGATTACAATAACAAGTATCGGCTGCTGGAAGCTTACGACCAATGATGTTAGATGCCACAAACGTTGCAGGTTCTTCCTTACTTGTTGTCGGATAGCAAGCGCAGATGTGAAGGGGTTCCGTTGTGCTTGGTGAACAATAAAGCGATCCTCCCTTGTGGTGGTCAGACATGATCGAATGGTAACTTGGGTAATATGACGACTAGTATGCAGTCTAAGATCGGCCCACTGTCACATCCGAATGCCCACAAATCTGTATATTGCACCATTCGACCAGTCGTCCATATGGAAAGCCAAAATGAAACCTCTTTTATACTCCATCAGATGCTGATAACGCTGCCTTACACGAGTACATGGCATCTCCGTGCCCTTCACAGTGATCACTCACCATCTGAAGCTTCTCATGCCCCTTTTCTACACTACCAGGCCAGACATGACTAAACACGAGCAACACTAATGCTCTCTGGTGGCCGTTGTACCTGTCGCAATGAATTGCAGCTTTAATCAGTTAGATCTGCATGATTATTCCACAAAATATCTAGGAGAAAGTGTACGAAGCGATTTGAAGTGGAACGACCACGTAAAAGTATTCCCAGCATCAGGAAGGCATTTGACACTGTCCCGCACTGTCGTTTAGTGAAAAAAAAAAATACGAGCTTACCCAGTATTGGACCAGATTTGCGACTGGCTTCGAGATTTCCTTACTGATTGAGATTCATTGGAATAACCCTCCATCAACAAAGGAAGTAGGTTACAAAACACTCGTTCGACCAACAAATGGCTCTGAGCACTATGGGACTTAACTTCTGAGGTCATCATTCCCCTAGACTTAGAACTACTTAAACCTAACTAACCTAAGGACATCACACACATCCATGCCCGAGGCAGGATTCGAACCCGCGACCGTAGCAGTCGTTCGACCAACACCTGATTACTACTCGTCAGTCTGGGATCTGCACCAGATATATACGATATGACAGAAATTCCACAGAGATTATGTGAGAAAACTTGCTCCTTTCCTAGCAGCAGTTTATCGTAGATTGCTGGATCAACCAAGCGTACCTAGCGATTAGAAAAAGAGCACAAGTCATTTCCATTTTCAAGAAGGGTCAGAGGACAGCTACAGATAATCGGAAGCTTATATCGGTGACGTCCATCTGTTGTAAAATAATGGAACGTGGTTCATGCTCAAGTTTTATGACTTTTTTGGAGAGTGAAAATCTCCTTTATAAAAATCAAAATGGCTTCCGCAAACAGAGATCATTCCGAAACGCAGTTCGGTCTGTTCATCTGTAAGATCCACCACGCTGTATATATCGGCGCTCAAGTTGATGCCGTATTCTTCGACTTCAGGCAGGCATTTGACACTGTCCCGCACTGCTGTTTAGTGAAAAAAAAATTACGAGCTTGCCGAGCATTGGAGCAGATTTGCGACTGGTTCGAGACTTCCTCCCGCACGGAACAAAATCGACAGATGTAAAGATTTCAGGGGTGCCCCAAGAAAGTGAGATAGGTCTGTTACTTTTTGCAATGTATATAAATGACTTAGCAGTATGCGTCGAAAGCTCTTGAAGGCTGTTCGCAGATGATGCGGTTGTGTATAAGAAGGCAACAAGGCCAGAAGACAGCAACGATTTGCAGGACCTACAAAGCGTTGACGAATGTCTCAGGGACTGGCAGTCCACACTGAACGTAAATACATGTAATATACTGCGCATACACAGGGAAAGAAAGCCGCCGGCCGGTGTGGCCGTGCGGTTCTAAGCGCGTCAGTTTGGAACCGCGTGACCGCTACGGTCGCAGGTTCGAATCCTGCGTCGGGCATGGATGTGTGTGATGTCCTTAGGTTAGTTAGGTTTAAGTAGTTCTAAGTTCTAGGGGACTGATGACCTCAGTAGTTAAGTCCTATAGTGCTCAGAGCCATTTGAAAGAAAGCCACTAATGAACAACTACACTGTTGATGTCAAATTGCTGGAAACGGTACCCGCCGTAAAATATCTAGGACTATCTACCCAGAGCGAACTTAAGTGAAATGTCCACATAAAGAAATAGCAGGAAAGCAAAAGATGGGTTCAAATGACTCTGAGCACTATGGGACTTAACAGCTGTGGTCATCAGTCCACTAGAACTTAGAACTACTTAAACCTAACTAACCTAAGGACATCACACACATCCATGCCCGAGGCAGGATTCGAACCTGCGACCGTAGCAGTCGCGCGGTTCCGGACTGCGCGCCTAGAACCGCGAGACCACCGCGGCCGGCCAAACCAAAAGCCAGACTGAGATTCATAGGAGGAATCTTAAGGAAATGTATTTCAGTATTTCACCCACTAAAGAAGTGGCTTACAGGGGGCTTGTTCAACCCATTCGTGAGCACTGTTGATCATTCAGGTAGGACTGACAGAAGAGAGAGAGAAGAACCGACGAGGAGCGCCACATTTCGTCACGGGATCGTTCAGTCGGCGCCAGAGTCTTACATAGATTCGGAACAAACTCCAGTAGCATACGCTACAAGAGAGACGTTGTGCATCACGGTGAGGGTTGCTATTGAAATTTAGAGGGAGGACATACTGTGAAGAGTCGGCCACCATATTACTTTCTCCCACATACCTCATGCAAAATGATCACAACGAGAAAATCTGAGCAATTAGAGCCAATAGAAAGACTTACCGACAATCGTTTGTGAATGAAACAGGGAAGGGGAGGATCGGTTAGTGGTACCGTAAGTACCCTCAGCCACACACCGTCAAGTGGCTTGCGGAGTACTGACGTAGATGTCAATGTCTTCTGGGTTCTTCAATTTGTTTGTCAGGTAATGAAATTAACTGCATACGTGATATATTTTCAATCCTCCACGTCTCAGTAATAGGGACAATTCAGTTGCACTAACTAGTGAGCACACACCAAGCTCACTGCTCTAGCTCTACCAGTGTCACTCACGTGTCTTCCAAGGTTCACGTAAGTTATCCTGTGGGACTGGCACTCGTGTATGAAAGGAGAAACTGTGTGATGTTTGGAAGATAGAAGAGAGGTACTGGCGGAACGGGCGCTGTGGGAGTGACAGCTCAGTCGACAGAGCACTTGTCCGCGAAAGGAAAAACGTTCCGGTGTCGAGTTTTAGTCCAGCAGCAAGTTTCACTACACTTATTATTCATCTTCCGCATCGACCTGATACCTTCGGGTGTTTACTGAACGGATCATCTTACGATGACTACCGGGCTGCCTGGATTCTGTATCACTATTTCAGTCACGAGTATTTGTCTAAGTGCTGTTAACGTACGTTGGCAGTGGACTGTATTTCGATTGTTTCTTCAACGGTACGGATTTGTACACGCTTGTAACAAAAGTTATGGGATACCTCCTAACATCGTGTCGGACCTCCTTTTGCTCGGCTTAGTGCAGCAACTCGACGCGGCATGGACTCGACAAGTCGTCGGATGTCCCGTGCAGAAATATTGAGCCGTGTTGCCTCTATAGTCGTCTATAATTGCGAAAGTGTTGCCGATGCAGGATTTTATGCACGAACTGGCCTCTCGCTCATATCCCATAAATGAACGATAGGATTAACGTCGGACACTCGAGGTGGCCAAATCATTCGCTTCAATTGTACAGAATTTTCTTCAAACTGATCGCAAAAAATTGTGGGCCGGTGATATGGCGCATTTTCATCCTAAAAATCCCGTCGGTGTTGTGAAATATGAAGTTCACGAATGGCTCCAAGTATCCGTATATAGCCATTTCCAGTCAATGATGGGCTCAGTTAGACCAGAGGATCCAGTCAATTCCATGTAAACACAGCCCACACCATTATGGAGCCACCAGCAGCTTGCACAGTGCCTTGTTGACAACCTGGATCCACGGTTTCGTGGCGTCTACGCCACACTGGAACCCTACCGTCAGCTCTTACCGACTGAAATTGGGACCCATCTGACCAGGCCACGGTGTTCCAGTCTAGGGTCCTAGCGATATGGTCACGAGCCCAGGAGAGGCGCTGAAGGTGCAGTCGTGCTGTTGGCAAAGGTCGTCTGTTGCTATAGCCTACTAACGCCAAATTTTGTCGCACTGTCCTAACGGATACGTTCGTGGTAAGTCCCACATTGATTTCTGCAGTTATTTCATGCAATGTTGCATGTCTGTTAGCGCTGAAAACGCTGCTCATACGCCGCTGCTCGCGGTCGTTAAGTGAAGGCCGTCGGCCGCTGCGTTGTCCGTGGTGAGAGGTAATGGCGCACTCTCGACACTGTGGATCTCGGAATATTGAATTCTCTAACTATTTCCAGAATGTAATGTCCGATGCGTCTAACTCCAAGTACCATTCCGCGTTGAAAGTCTGTTAATTCCCACCGTGCGACCACAATCTCTTCGGAAATCTTTTCACATGAATCACCTGAGTAGAAACGACAGGTCTGCCCCTTTATACGTTGTGTACGCGGTACTGCCACCTTCTATATATGACCATATCGCTTTCCCATGACTTTGGCCACCTTCGCGTATATCGCCGCCGACTATCAGGCCGTGTACTAGACGTATATCCTTCTTGTATTGGCATTTCCTGTATCCTCAAACTGTTCAATAAATAGAGACGTAGCACCGACACAACGAGTTGATCTGAGCAACACAAGCAAATTGCGATATACACTCCTGGAAATGGAAAAAAGAACACATTGACACCGGTGTGTCAGACCCACCATACTTGCTCCGGACACTGCGAGAGGGCTGTACAAGCAATGATCACCAGAGGTGTACAAATTCCCCTTGCAGCCTGCTTGCCCCTAGCACCTCTGCAACCATTCATGCAGGTCAGCCTGCCGCGATGTAAACACAAGAGTGCGCGTGTACTGAGGCATAGTGGGCAATGCGGGCGATACGGGCTCCCGCAAGCCCGGGCTACCTGGGTTCCCGCAAGCCTGCCAAGCTTACCGGGACCCGCTCAGCTTGCTGCGCCTGACAACAGGTTGCGCTGTCAAGCTACCGTGACTAGAGTAGCCAGGTAGTTAGCCCGCAGTTCATTTATCGCAACGGTGGAGGCAGCACAATGAATAGGTCGAACTTTAGTGAGACTGAAAAAATATTGACAACTGGCGAATACATGCTGGTAACGAAACAGAGCACAAGTGCCGCATGGGAAACGTTTTCGTGTGTTTATGAGGCCGCTTCAAATAAATCGGTAGGTGTGTCTCAATGCAAACTATGTAAAAAGCTCTTAAGTACTTATTCGGGAACCTCGAGTATGTTACGACATATGTGCAAATTTGATAAGCAGTTCCCTCACTCCGTAAATATCTTGAAAGAGGACAAAGATTTAGTGGCCGAAAAGTGCGTCGAAATGTGTGCTAAGGACCTGAGACCATTTAGCAGCGTAGAGGGAGAAGGATTTCTTAATTTAGGGCAGACACTGATCGACATAGGTAAAAAATATGGCTCAGTTGATATTAAAAATGTTATGCCTTCCCGAGTGACAGTAGCTAGGAAAGTTCAAACCTTAGCTGATAAAGTGCGCAGCAAAATGCTCCCAGATATAGTGCATGCGATTCGTTCTGGTATATGTGCCAGTACAATTGATCTATGGACAGACAATTACAAAGGGGTGCATTACATGTCCGTGACAATGCATTACATAAATTCAGACTGGCGTTTGAATAAATATGTACTAATGTGCTCTGCGTTTCCTGACTGCCCAAAAACTGGCTCGAATATTCGAAACGAGTTGGAAGATGGCTTAGAAACTATGGGTGTTTCTCGTGAAGACATTGCCAAAATTACGTTTGTCACAGACCAGGGCAGTAACATTGTCAAAGCTCTCGAAGTATATCAGCGTCTTCCATGCATGGCTCATAGTATAAACACAGTCTTGAAACATGTTCTGAGCGAACAGTTTTTGAAAGAAAATGTTCCAAATATATTAGCCATTCTTAATACAGTGCGGGCTACGGTTTCGTACTTCAAGAGAAGAGGTCTCTGTGTGAGACTGAACTCATCTTTAAAGCAGTGGGTTTCAACTCGTTGGAATAGTTATTTTGACATGCTTGTATCAGTCCATTCTCAGATTGATTCAGTGAAGGCTGTTTTACATAATGAAGGTGCCTCTGATAAGATGCTGGGTTATGACCACCATATAACTGGCCAGCTTATAGAATTTCTTAAGCCGTTTAAAGAAGCCACAGTTGATCTAGAGAGTGACAAGGATCCAACCCTACATTTAGTTCTACCGTGGTTTTACGCCTTAAAAACTCACTGTACCGTACGGGATAACGATGAAGAGGTTTGTAATTTTATTCCATCTGAATACTATAGAACCACTTGTGAAATATGTATGTTGAGAAAATGTATTTTCAGGACATGAAACCTTTGAAACAAGCCGCTGATGCCTTCCTAGAACAGAAAATGTGCGTTAGTATGTTGCATAAAATTGAAACGTTTATGGTGGCTAACTACCGCACATTAAGAAAGTTAACCGAGGATGAAAAAATTGAAGTTTACCAAGCAGCACGACAGATGTGTGCTGAAGGTAAGCTCCTAAGATAATGCATATATTCTTCATCTACACGTACATGGTTACTCTGCAAGACACACGCAAGTGCTTAGTTGAGGGTTCATCGAACCACTTTCAACTTATTTGTCTCCTTTTCTCGAATTTCGCGCGGGATAGAACACCTACAGCTCTCCGTCTGAGCGCTGCTTTTTTGTATTTTATTCTGATGATCATTTCTTCCAATGTATATGGGACTCAACAATATCTCTTCGAATTCGGAGGTGTAAGTTGGTGATCGAAATTTCATATATAGATCGCGCCACGTCAAAAAACGCCATTGTTGAAATGATTACCACCCCAACTCTTGTGTAATTTCCCCGACACTCTTTCCCCTGTTTTACGATAATACCAAACCAGCTGCCCTTATTTAGACTCTTTCGACCTCTTCCGTGAATAGTAAGGCTCTCCAACTTCGTAGCAATGCTCCAAAAGAGTGTTTTGTCATTAAAACGCCTACAGCATTTTCTGTGTGTCCATTCCTATTTAAGTAGGTCGTAATTGTAATCAGAGGTATTAAGTAGAATCTACAGCCTTTAGATTTGACTGGTTGATCTTGTAAACGAAGTTTAACGGACTTAGTTTAGTACACACAGGGATAACCTCGCTCTTGTCATTATTTATTGCCAACTGCTAATTTTCACACCAAAAATATATACCTTATTTAAATCATCCTGCAGTTAGTTTTGGTCTTCTGGTGACTTTACAGGACGATAAATGATAGCATCATCTAAAACCTATTATAATTTCAACTATGTGTAGTACGATCTTCACATTATTCTGCAAATATTAATTGGAACCTGTACAGTTTCAGTACAAGTGCCCAATCACAGCAACCAAGAAACAAATCCAGGGCCGTACAAAATGGCGAAATTTGAGGACTGGGCAGAAGAGCCTTCTCTCCTACATGATGAAGTCAGCAGATACTTGCAAGAACACTGTGTGAACGAGGGAGATATTCTACAGTGGTGGAAAAATAACTCCCAACGACTTCCTCGACTTGCGTGTGTGGCAAGAAAAATATTAAATATACCAGCCACTAGTGCGTCTAGTGAGAGAATTTTTAGTTGCGCTGGAAACCTAATTAGCGAAAAACGATCACGTCTTAATGCAGACAGACTTAACGATCTCGTCATAATTAATTCAAACACTAATCAGCAGACACATTGAAAATACAGTAGAACATTAAACGGGAAACTATGAGTTTGAGCGCAAATTTACTAATTAAGAGTGCAGATTTCTTTCTTGTGCTTTCTGGGCGTCAATTTCTGAGATAGAAATTTTGTAATGCATACAGTTCATTTTTATTTTAGACTAAAATTTTTGATTTCAATCCTTCCAAGTGACATTAATTATTGTTTGTAAACCATTTTCTGTTACTTGGGTTTGCAAAAGTAGCCAAATATTTTTAGGAGTATCTGGTTTGGCCTAAATAATACTTTCAGGGGAACTGAAGGAAAATTTGTAAAAATTTTATGTTGAAAAGTGTTCTGCAAAATAAAATATTCATTTGTGGAGTAAGGCAATACACATTATGAGTTTAAATTACAATTTATTTTGTTGAGTTCCACACACATTGCAAAATGTAATTTTATTCTTGTATTTCTATATTAAGGGGAATCCCACATGCAGAGTCAAGATGCTGAAAACCTAGACACTACAAATACTCCTAAAATGAAGAGCGTCTTTTTCCATGAATGTATTGTAGTAGGAATATAATGGAAACTCTGAGCCACTCTCCACAGCGTCTATATCTGCGTCATGAGGATTCAGACTCGTCGTTTAGGTCTGTGTTATGAGGGTCTAGAGTCGTCGTTTAGATTTGCATCATGCAAGTAAACACTCGTCGTCTTAGTCTGCATCATGATGGTCCGAAATATGGTCCCTCATGATGCAGACCTAGACTACAAGTGTGGACTCTCATGACGCAAACGTAGGAGCCGCGAAAAATGGCTCAGGGTCGCCATTGTATTCCCAGTACTATAGTTTTTAGACGAACTGGATACGAAACAAGTCCTTCGATTTTGTTAAAATGCATTTTGGCAATTTAGAATGATTTTTCCAACTTCGAATGAATTCACAGAACCAGTAAAATACATCCTGGAAACGTAGTTAAATATTTATATAATTGGTGTCATACTTGGCTGAAACATACTAAAGTTAAAGAATCTAGACTTCCAAAATCTTAATTTGGTTCTCATTGCAGTACAGTGGTTAATAGGGGCGTAGATAAGTTATTCTTCTGGGGAGGTGACCAATCTTCTTTTTGGGGGGTGGAGGTTCACTTCTTTAGTACAAATATCCATCCGTTTCGGTGTTGAAAAGTGCAGCACAGACTGCATTGTGTTGCCTGGGCATTTATTTATTCCATACTCTCGTAGTCCATCTTCCCTCCCGTATTTTCTCTCTATCCATTTAGTCCTCTCCCACTATCTCTTTGATCACCTCCGACCCCCCCCCCCCCCCCACTCCCCATCCCTTGGCCGGCCGAAGTCGCCAAGCAGTTCTAGGCGCTACAGTCTGGAACCGCGCGACCGCTACGGTTGCAGGTTCGAATCCTGCCTCGGGCATGGATGTGTGTGATGTCCTTAGGTTAGTTAGGTTTAAGTAGTTCTAAGTTCTAGGGGACTGATGACCTCAGAAGTTAAGTCCCATATTGCTCAGGGCCATTTGAACCATTTTTGAACCCATCTCTTGGCCCATCTCCCCCCCACCCTCTATCCTTCTCCTCGTCCTCTCTCTGTTGGATTCCGCCACCTCAGTTCATCTCCTCTTCACCTATCTATGAAAACTCATATATATCTGTCAACTTTTGTGGTGATCAGTGAATCAGTGTCAAAGTTTATTGCTAGGTAGCATTTATTGTAATACATTTTGATACGCAGCATTGATAGTTTTGTTTTCTTGTGCGTAAACAAATGAAGTTGAAGGTGTCCCTACAGGGCAACATGCGACATACAAATAGCCATGTGAAAAACATGATTTTCAAGATTGATGCCACAAACATATAACAACTGCCCCTGCGATTTATCTATCGACATGGCAAATGTAAGCTGCACTGGAAATTATAACCGTTTAAAGTCGAATGGCATGTCGGTCGGAATCTTAGTGATATTGGAATCAAACTGTCCTCACCTTTGTACTTTCCTTTTAAAATTGTGGCTTCGATTACGTTGTTCTTTAACTTCTTCCCCGCAAGCCGGGTGCCATTACAAAGACGTGGCTGGTTTACCTTTCGCAACATGATTGCCGATCCGACTTAATTACAGATTGGGAGGCGGTAATCCGGGGAAATCCAGCGAATTTAAAAATTCCGTAGGATAGTTGACTACATCATCTTGGTTAGTAACGGAATAAACCGACTTGTATGTCAGCAATACGCCAGGTGTCATATTTTGAATCTGAAAATTCATTTCGTTAACATCAAGGTTTTTTGCAGCCAATATAACACGTTCACTCAACCAAAAATGGTTTGCAACTGTTAAACGACATTTGCTGTGCGCGAATTATCCAACACGATGACTGTGAATGTGTCAGACAGCTCTCAAATTTCAAAAAGATCATAGACATTTCGTTTAAAAGAAATGTATATATATATATATATATATATATATATATACATTTCTTTTAAACGAAATGTCTATGATCTTGAAGAGAGTACCTTACAAAAGATTTTGACATCGTTTGCGGGTTACCATGAAAGTTCACTATGTACGCATGTTTCCATGGAGAAGGTTTTTGAATATTTACATGTGCATGTATATATATATATTTATATATGTTTATGTATATATATGTATATGTATATATATGTATATGTATACGCGTATATATATGTATATATGTATGTATATGTATATATATGTATTTGTCTATGAGTGTATATATATATATATATATATATATATATATATATATATATATGTGTGTGTGTGTGTGTGTGTGTGTGTGTATGTGTATATGCGTATATATATGTATATATGTATGTATATGTATATATATGTATTTGTCTATGAGTGTATATATATATGTAAATATTCAAAAACCTTCTCCATGGAAACATGCGTACATAGTGAACTTTCATGGTAACCCGCAAACAATGTCAAAATCTTTTGTAAGGTACTCTCTTCAATGTACTGTCCGAAATATTATGTAGACAGTGATGTTCCTCTTGATGGTCAAGTGTGCAAAATTTCTTCAAGATCGGAATAAAATTGTAGGTTGGTGTAGAAGTGTGTACGTAAAGTACCCTCCGCCATGCACCATTCAGAATTTTAAGCAGGCAACGCCCTTCATCCTGCTTTGAATATCAAGTGTGCCAAATTTCATCAAGATCGGGATAAATATGTACAATTTGTCGAGTTCCGTTATGTAAAGGAACCTCTGCCATGCACCACATGAAATTTTATGTAGACTGTGACCTTCCTCTTGGTTTCAAGGTATAGTGTGCAAAATTTCATCAAGATTGTATGCAATACAAACACACGGACACAATGAAAACGCACTTTCAGTTTTTGTCAAATTTTCCAATTTTTCGGTCGATTTTCGAAAAATTTTATTTCATAAAAACCTTGTCCTGAGAATTACGAACACAGCAAAAAAAATTTAGCCGAACTGGTCCAGGCGTTCTCGAGTTTTACGCTTATCAACACATTTGGCAATTAATTTTTATTTATATAGATAAGAAGCCCGAAATATACGCGTAAAGGAAGAATATACAAATAAAACCAATATTTTTTTTACCTGAAATTAATACATACACTCCTGGAAATTGAAATAAGAACACCGTGAATTCATTGTCCCAGGAAGGGGAAACTTTATTGACACATTCCTGGGGTCAGATACATCACATGATCACACTGACAGAACCACAGGCACATAGACACAGGCAACAGAGCATGCACAATGTCGGCACTAGTACAGTGTATATCCACCTTTCGCAGCAATGCAGGCTGCTATTCTCCCATGGAGACGATCGTAGAGATGCTGGATGTAGTCCTGTGGAACGGCTTGCCATGCCATTTCCACCTGGCGCCTCAGTTGGACCAGCGTTCGTGCTGGACGTGCAGACCGCGTGAGACGACGCTTCATCCAGTCCCAAACATGCTCAATGGGGGACAGATCCGGAGATCTTGCTGGCCAGGGTAGTTGACTTACACCTTCTAGAGCACGTTGGGTGGCACGGGATACATGCGGACGTGCATTGTCCTGTTGGAACAGCAAGTTCCCTTGCCGGTCTAGGAATGGTAGAACGATGGGTTCGATGACGGTTTGGATGTACCGTGCACTATTCAGTGTCCCCTCGACGATCACCAGTGGTGTACGGCCAGTGTAGGAGATCGCTCCCCACACCATGATGCCGGGTGTTGGCCCTGTGTGCCTCGGTCGTATGCAGTCCTGATTGTGGCGCTCACCTGCACGGCGCCAAACACGCATACGACCATCATTGGCACCAAGGCAGAAGCGACTCTCATCGCTGAAGACGACACGTCTCCATTCGTCCCTCCATTCACGCCTGTCGCGACACCACTGGAGGCGGGCTGCACGATGTTGGGGCGTGAGCGGAAGACGGCCTAACGGTGTGCGGGACCGTAGCCCAGCTTCATGGAGACGGTTGCGAATGGTCCTCGCCGATACCCCAGGAGCAACAGTGTCCCTAATTTGCTGGGAAGTGGCGGTGCGGTCCCCTACGGCACTGCGTAGGATCCTACGGTCTTGGCGTGCATCCGTGCGTCGCTGCGGTCCGGTCCCAGGTCGACGGGCACGTGCAACTTCCGCCGACCACTGGCGACAACATCGATGTACTGTGGAGACCTCACGCCCCACGTGTTGAGCAATTCGGCGGTACGTCCACCCGGCCTCCCGCATGCCCACTATACGCCCTCGCTCAAAGTCCGTCAACTGCACATACGGTTCACGTCCACGCTGTTGCGGCATGCTACCAGTGTTAAAGACTGCGATGGAGCTCCGTATGCCACGGCAAACTGGCTGACACTGACGGCGGCGGTGCACAAATGCTGCGCAGCTAGCGCCATTCGACGGCCAACACCGCGGTTCCTGGTGTGTCCGCTGTGCCGTGCGTGTGATCATTGCTTGTACAGCCCTCTCGCAGTGTCCGGAGCAAGTATGGTGGGTCTGACACACCGGTGTCAATGTGTTCTTTTTTCCATTTCCAGGAGTGTATATATATAATGTTGGGGTTTGTCTTTTAGTGCTCAGGTAAAATAAAAACTTTTGATTAACGTTCATAATACGACAATGACGCGCGCAGACTAAACGGCTGCGTAGCGCAGCTCAGCAGTAATATGGGCAGGCATGCAAGTTTCCCGCAGCCTGCCCGGGTTGGGTTCTGCTTGGCTTGGCTGGGAGTGAAGCAGCCTGCCCGTTCTGTTGACAACGAGCGGCGGCCTGCCCGCCTGGCCACCGGGCAAGCATGGTCGGGTTAAAAGCGGGACATGTACACCTCTAATGATCACACGCACGGCACAGCGGACACACCAGGAACCGCGGTGTTGGCCGTCGAATGGCGCTAGCTGCGCAGCATTTGTGCACCGCCGCCGTCAGTGTCAGCCAGTTTGCCGTGGCATACGGAGCTCCATCGCAGTCTTTAACACTGGTAGCATGCCGCGACAGCGTGGACGTGAACCGTATATGCAGTTGACGGACTTTGAGCGAGGCCGTATAGTGGGCATGCGGGAGGCCGGGTGGACGTACCGCCGAATTGCTCAACACGTGGGGCGTGAGGTCTCCACAGTACATCGATGTTGTCGCCAGTGGTCGGCGGAAGGTGCACGTGCCCGTCGACCTGGGACCGGACCGCAGCGACGCACGGATGCACCCCAAGACCGTAGGATCCTACGCAGTGCCGTAGGGGACCGCACCGCCACTTCCCAGCAAATTAGGGACACTGTTGCTCCTGGGGTATCGGCGAGGACCATTCGCAACCGTCTCCATGAAGCTGGGCTACGGTCCCGCACACCGTTAGGCCGTCTTCCGCTCACGCCCCAACATATTGCAGCCCACCTCCAGTGGTGTCGCGACAGGCGTGAATGGAGGGACGAATGGAGACGTGTCGTCTTCAGCGATGAGAGTCGCTTCTGCCATGGTGCCAATGATGGTCGTATGCGTGTTTGGCGCCGTGCAGGTGAGCGCCACAATCAGGACTGCATACGACCGAGGCACACAGGGCCAACACCCGGCATCATGGTGTGGGGAGCGATCTCCTACACTGGCCGTACACCACTGGTGATCGTCGAGGGGACACTGAATAGTGCACGGTACATCCAAACCGTCATCGAACCCATCGTTCTACCATTCCTAGACCGGCAAGGGAACTTGCTGTTCCAACAGGACAATGCACGTCCCCATGTATCCCGTGCCACCCAACGTGCTCTAGAAGGTGTAAGTCAACTACCCTGGCCAGCAAGATCTCCGGATCTGTCGCCCATTGCGCATGTTTGGGACTGGATGAAGCGTCGTCTCACGCGGTCTGCACATCCAGCACGAACGCTGGTCCAACTGAGGCGCCAGGTGGAAATGGCATGGCAAGCCGTTCCACAGGACTACATCCAGTATCTCTACGATCGTCTCCATGGGAGAATAGCAGCCTGCTTTGCTGCGAAAGGTGGATATACACTGTACTAGTGCCGACATTGTGCATGCTCTGTTGCCTGTGTCTATGTGCCTGTGGTTCTGTCAGTGTGATCATGTGATGTATCTGACCCCAGGAATGTGTCAATAAAGTTTCCCCTTCCTGGGACAATGAATTCACGGTGTTCTTATTTCAATTTCCAGGAGTGTATCTGGGGCGATTTGTAATCTCTGAATATAGGGAAATGGAACTGAAATTGGCAGAATACCAGCTCCAGCAACAACAAGCGTCTCACTACCAACAGAAGACAGGTATGTTTGAAACAACCACAATAGTGAATAGAAATGCCCATCCAACTGCAGCCCGTAGCGCTGTCAACACGTCCTACTGATACTTACACCACGGTATGGTGACGTTGGACACAGGCATTCAAATCTCAAGCGACAACAATGAAACTTCGCAGTGTATAGTGTAAAGGATGCTTATAGCGAAGCGGCACGTCATCTTTCTTGGTCTGGACCATAAATGTTCCATCTGTTGGATGAACTGGCCCTACTCACAAGTCCTGCCCTATCAATTTCGCAAGTACGTGATTCACTAACAGTATATCTTCGTAAAAAAAACGCGTTTTAACATACAGATTGCGTTTTCATCGATCGCAAAAGGAAGCTGACGAATATTAAAAGGCGTTGATTGCTGATCTTTTCGGTTTAAGCCGCAAGTGCTCTTTTGCATGCCAAGGGCTCCTAACCTCTTATGCCAATTCATTAGCGGCTGACGTAATGGTGCAGCGTACCGCAGCGTACACAAGACAGGGGAGTGTAAAGACAGTGATCCACTAAATTTTGAAATTATCAGATGCACCTGTAGAGGAGGTCATACGGGTCGCAGAAACTTCTGATCTTGCGAGACATGCGTATTCTCAAATAAACCAGGGGTCATAGGTAGCACAGTTGCACAGGTCAAGATATATAGTGTGGTCAGAAACAGTCCGAAGAGCTCTTAAAGATTTTGCAGGGGCGGCAGTGCTTAGAAATAATTGTTAAGGAAAGAATTCGACGCGTTATTTAGCACCGAAGCATCAGGCCGTCACGCACGCAAATTCGAGAAGGCTGCCGGAGGCTATGTCGCCAGTCTTGTACTTAGTTTGGTTTCCTCAAACCGAACAAACGTAACTTTTGCTCAGCCAGCTTAAATTCATCACTTCCGAAAAATGCATATTTTAACTGGTAGTGAGCATTTCAATAAGTGGTAACTCACGGACCCATAGATGTCTGTGCATTACCTTGTTTCAGCGCGTGCAAGTGCTTCAATTTGCGCGCACACCGACCTCATTGGTTAACTTCAGTGTTAAATAACTCGGAAACGGCGCAACGTATCGAATTTATTTTCTAACAATTATTTCTCGACACAACCTTCCCTCGACACTCTTACAAGCTTTTCAGGCTGCTATGACTAACCTATATATCTTCGTATTCCAGTTACGCCAGTATTGATCGCACACGGAACAAGCTGCCCGGCCCTCTCAGCACAGCGCAGTCAGCCGACAAAGCGCTTCTCAGCACTTCAGTCCTGTTCTTAGTGTTTTCGCACTCATTCGCGGCGTGACTGCCCACAAGAACTACGACTCAGCAAGCGTATGCGCCAGTGAGCCACACACGAAATTCTCCCTGTAAGATTGAAATAACACCAGTAATCAATTAGCACCTAGTTGCCTTCAAAGTTGATAACAGCGCTGCTATTTCCCTAACCAGCCTGAAAAATGTGTCACAAAATTTGTTACCTCATGTTTTTGACGTCTGAATTATCGTCTTGTGTCCAACAGTAAGCAAAATCTAAAACGACCTGTTCGAGGCAAAAATATCACAAAAGAAAGTGATCCGCGAAATTCCCATGCCACTGGTAGCACAGCATCATATATTTTTGGCCTTCAAGTTTGGTTTTCCGCTATTCTAGATCCAGTAGATCTCATGTGTAACATATTCCCTTTAACATCCTGGAATTTTTATGACAGGAAAACGGCCGGCCGAAGTGGCCGTGCGGTTCTAGGCGCTGCAGTCTGGAACCGCGTGACCGCTACGGTCGCAGGTTCGAATCCTGCCTCGGGCATGGATGTGTGTGATGTCCTTAGGTTAGATATCTTTAACTAGTTATAAGTTCTAGGGGACTAATGACCTCAGAAGTTGAGTCCCATAGTGCTCAGAGCCATTTGAATCATTTTTTGACAGGAAAACGCATGTTTGTTCGACTCTGACTTAGGTTATGCTAACAGCTTTATGAAGCAAATGTGATGTACAATTTCTGTAGTATACGGCCTGTACCTATAGCCATGAAACAATCAATCAGTAACGAGTTAGCTGTGTGCAAGATTTGAGCATCATTGAACCATTAACATGCAGTATTTGGGCCATACCATTGGCGGTGGTCAAGAAAGGTAGTGGTTGTCTTTGGCTGTGCGAGTCCGCAATAAACGCAAAATTTTGCACCCGATAACCTGTTGCGTGAGAAGATCTGTCAGAACTCGCAGTAGGTAAACACTTTAAAAAAATAGATTTGGCAGACACCTATTTGCCTTTATACAGAATCTCAAGGCATAATGGTAATTAATATTCCCTTTGGAATCCACAGATTTTTATGTCACCTATTTCGTGTGGCAAGAGCATCCGCAATATTCCAAAGATACATGAAGCAGCCTGCAGATTCCGTTTAGTTCTGTGTGAACTATCTCCATGACATGGTAAAAGAGAGAGAGAGAGAGAGAGAGAGAGAGAGAGAGACGAAGGGAGCTCGGTTAAACTGGCGTATGGAAATTACAGTTTTTTTTTTTTTTAAGGAAGTCAAATAAGCAGGACAGGTGTTAAGTCCGGCGAGGTATCATCCCCATGGATGGCATTTGGCAGAAACAGACTCTTTACCTCGACCTAAGAATCTGGCGGAAGTGAATGCAAATCGTTGTACCAATTGCTTGGATTACAACCTTAAGCACTAGACGTCGAGAGCCGTTTGAATAATTGACGCCATCTCTATTTTTCTCGTCCAAGACATACTAGTACAAGCAGGCTTTTCAAATATTAAAAACCAAGTTGCGTTCCGTACCATGCTTGTCAACGTGTACTTCAGGAAAACCTCTGGTGGTGGCCACAGCTACATCACAGTATAGTCTGGGTGCAGTGCTGACTCACAGGAATACAAATTGCTCAGAGAAACCAACTGCCTGTGCATCTAAAACACTAATAGCGTCACAATAAAACTGCTTTCATATTGAAACAGAAGAACAGTCCACATTTCCTATCTAGAAGCTTCATATTAATTTCCATTTGATAACAGATCAAAAGCCACTATCAACATTGTTTGGATCTTCAGAAACAGTACTATCACTGACATCTTGTTCTCCCTAAGAATGGAGCAGGACGAGGACTTCAGCAAAGATGTCACTAGTTTTCAACCAGACGACAAGCTCCAGGAAAAAGTGGCAAATTTCCCCATCACTGTCTGTATTATGGCCCAAGCCATTCACAATGATGACTTTATGACCCACGGGTCAAGTGCCTGCAGTCGGGATAACCAGAAAATTCTCTCACAGACTCACAGATGCTTGCATTTCACGTACTGTGATATCATTTGTCAACAAGCTCCTTATGTTAAGCATCAACCACGAGCTGTACTGAGTAGTCATTCTCCTAAGTATCAACAACGAGCAGTCCTGATTAATCATTCCCTTAACCCTGAGATCACTGTGGCCATTGGGGAATAATTTAAAAGAAAAACCTAGCCCGGAAATGTTTTTAACGATCGGACTTCACTATCGTTTTTCCACAGTTGCACAAGGTGTAAAGAGCAGGAGCGTGCTCCATGAGCCACTTTTCCCTCCTAGCCTATCGTAACACAACATTGTGAGCAGATCCACATTTACTTCACCAGGCCTTTTTTTTAAATCCATTTGATTGGAGGTGGCAGTGATTTTGCCAGATTTTCCTAGCATTGTGGCTATGTCCTACCCCACCGCAGACGTGACGACCAGGGTAGTCGCCATGATCCTAGCCATTGAAGGACCTCTCCCCCCTCTCCCTCACACTATCATTCTAGGCAATTTATATTAATTCATTTCCAAAAAATTCTTGGATTTTCTAGACACAACAAAATTCAGCACGTTCCACTCTCAGGGTAAAATGGGAAAGCTGAACGAATAATGTGCACTGAAGCTGCCCTGATTTGATTCCTCTGCACATATCACACCACACCAAGGCCACGACTCTTCTTGATCTGCTGCACACAGATCCAAGGCCACAACACTGTTCTTGCTTACCTGTTTCCACCCAGGAACTTCCAGGAACGTGGCCACAAGGACTACCGTCATAACCGAGTCTACCTACGACTATATAATGTACAAAGTGATTTCCTGAGATGTAATGCTTCAGTGCCATCAGAATCAACTCCGCTTATGGTGCTCATATGCGAGGAGCGTTTGAAAAGTCCGTGCAAAGCCCGAGAGATGGCACCACTGGCGGATATCGAGGTCATGTTTAGTTACTAGCATCTTTGGAAAGAATGCACACCAAGTTTCAGCCATATTGGTCATTCATGTGAATCAAGGATGTCGAGTGATTGTCAAAAAATGGACGAAAAAGAATTTCGTGTGCTGATTAAACATTACATTATGAAAGGCAAAACGCCTCAGGAGACTAAAGAAAAGCTTGATAAACATTACGGTGACGCCGGACCTTCGATTAGAACAGTTTATAAGTTTTTTCAAAATTTTCGGAGTGGCCATATGGGCACAAGTGATGCTGACCGTTCTGGGCGCCCTGTGGAGGTTATGACTCCAGAAATCATTGATAAAATCCATGATATGTTGATGGATGACAGAAGAGTTAATGTGTTTGAGATTGCTGGTGCTGTGGGCATCTGCAATGAACGGATACATAATATTTTGCATAAACATTTTGACATGAGAAAGCTGTCCGCAAGATTGGTTCCGCGATTGCTCACGCTTGAGCAAAAACGGAATCGTGTGAAGTGTTGCAAGGATGGTTTGCAGCTGTTCAGGAAGAATCCGCAGGACTTAAAGCGTCGTTTCGTCACTCTGGATGAAACATGGGTACATTACTATACTCCAAAGACCAAAGAACAATCTAAACAAGGAGTTAGCAAGGGAGAATCTGCACCAAAAAAGGCGAAGACCATTCCTTCGGCTGGAAAGGTTATGGCGATTGTCTTTTGGGTTTCGCAAGGGATAATCCTCATCGACTAACTGGAAAAGGGTAAAACTATTACCAGTGCATATTAGTCATCGTTACTGCACCGTTTGAAAACCGAGCTGCAAGAAAAAAGTCGACGATTGGACCACAAAAATGTCTTTTTCCATCACGACAATGCACCAGCACACACCTCAGCAGTTGTGGTCGCAAAATTAATGGAAATAGGATTCCAACTCGTTTCACATCCCCCCTATTCTTCAGACTTGGCTCCCTCGGACTACTATTTGTTCCCCAATTTGAAGAAATGACTGGCGGGACAAAGATTTTATTCAAACGAGGAGGTGACTGCAGCAACTAATAGCTACTTTGCAGACTTGTACAATTCCTATTATTCGGAAGGGCTCAACAAATTAGAACAGCGTTGGACGAAGTGTATAAGTCTAAATGGAGACAATGTCGAAAAATAAAAAAGATTTACCCCAAAGACGTAAGTAATTTTTATTTTTGCACGGACTTTTCATGCGCCCCACGTACACTGAGGTGACATAAGTCACGGAATACCTCCTAATATCGCGTCGCACCTCTGCTCGGCGTAGGTCAGCAGGTCGACGTGGCATGAACTCAACAAGTCGCTGGAAGTTCCCTGCAGTAATATTTAGCCATGCTGCCTGTACAGTCGTCCATGACTGCGAAAGTGTTGCCAATGCAGGATTTTGTGAACGAACTGACCTCTCGATTACGTCCCATAAATGTTCGATGCGATTCACGTCAGGCGATCTGGGTGGCTAAATCATTCGCTCCAGTTCTCCAGAATCTTCATCGCGAACAACTGTGGCCCAGTGACGTAGCGCATTCTCATCCATAAAAATATCAACGTTATATAAGAACACGAAGTCCACGAATGGCTGCAGATGGTCTCCAAATAGTCGCACTAACCATTTGTAGTTAGTGATCGATTCAGTTGCTCCAGAGCACCCAGTCCATCCCACGTAAACACAGCCCGCACCATTATGGAGCCTCCACCAGCTTGCACAATGCCTTATTGACAACTTGGGCCCATAGCTTCGTGAGGTCTGCGCCACACTCGAACCCTACCATCAACTCTTACCAACCGAAATCGGGACTAATCTAACCAGGGCACGGTTTTCCAGTCGTCGAATGTCCAACCGATATGGTCGCGAGCCCCAGAGAGCCGCTGAAGGCGATGTCGTGCTGATAGCAACGGTACTCACGTCTTCGGTCGTCTACTGCCATAGCCCGTTAACGCCACATTTCCCCGCATTGTTCTAACAGATACGTTCGACGTACGTCCCACACTGATTTCTGCGTTTATTTCGAGCAGTGTACCTTGTCTCTTATCTCTAACAATTCTACGCAAACTAGCTGCTCTCGGCCGTTAAGTGAAGTCCGTCGGCGACTGCGTTGTCCATGGTGAGAAATAATGCCTGAAATTTGATATTTTCGGCATACTGTTGACACTGTGGATCTCGGAATACTGAATTCCCTAACGATTTCCGGAATGACTATCCCATGCATCTAGCTCCAAGTACCATTCTGCGTTCAAAGTCTGTTAATTATCGTCGTGGGGCAATAATCGCGTCAGAAACCTTTTTCACATGCATCCCCGATACAAAAGACAGTTCCACCAATGCAATGCCCTTTCATCCTTGTGTTTGCAATACTACTGCCTTCTGTGTAAGTGCATATCGCTATCCCACGCCTTTTGTCACCTCTGAATCTGACACCACAGGTACAACAGGAGGTCCTGTTACAACAGCCAGACCAGCAACCACTACCTCACGTATCACCTGGGACCATCCAGCGCCGATCGTTCCCTGCCTTACACCTCCCCCCATCCCACAAATTTATGGCTGACTGGGAAATGCAGGGTGACAACATGTAGGACGAAGACACTTCCACCTCGCCAGACATCTCAGATGAGGGCAAATTCTCTTCACTTTCGCTTGAGCATAGTAGTGGACAATGCAGTGCTGCCACAGGCAAAAGGAACTACCCGTTCTTCACCATCAACTTGGTTCTGGACTGAATTTAGGATGTTACGTCAATCGTGCAGATGTGATATTCTTGCGACTATCAGACAATGCACTGTGTCCTTCTGATATCTACAATTTGCGTAATTTCAAACAGTTCTATAAACAGCCGACACAATACAGCCGACGCAATGCAATAAACATGTGAGCCCTCTTCTCCTTTATCCTATTTTGCAACGAGCGAGGTGACGCGATGGCTAGTACGCTGGACTAGCATTTAGGAAGAGTTTAATTCAAACGTCCGTACGGTCACCCTGTTTCAGTTTTCCTCTGGTTTTCTTACATCGCGTGAGATCAAGATGGGGAAAAGACGTGACTGGTTTTTCCTCACGATTACTCTATCTGTACTTGTGCTCCAACTCTAATCCCCTCGTCTTAACTTTCTTTCTTTGATGCTCTTTTCCAATTAACAAATATGTTCTGGTCGCATGACACGTTGAGGGATAGGTGCCAGTAGCACATATACAGCTGGAACGACGAATCACAGATAGTGACCTGATGATGATGATGTTGGTTTGTGGGGCTTTCAACATCGTGGTCATCAGCACCTGTACGATTTCCAATCTTTCCATTTCCCGTCTCGCCACTACTCGAATGACGATGAGATGATGAGGCCAACCCCAATATCCGCGACCCACCCGGGAATGGAACCCGGGAACACGTGATCCAGAGGCATCAACGCTTGCCTTTTTTTTTAACTTCAGTTTCCCTGGGGAGTATAAAAGTGATTCAAAAATAAGGAAGAAAAATTTCCACCGCCAATTGTGCCCTAAATAAAAAAACACCACTTCAGGCTTTGACCCCTGTCTAACCCATCTCCCAGGAAGACTAACCTAGAGCTATGAGGGGGCTAAAAAAGGATAAAGGAAAGTAAACCATAGAGGAGCCATGAAAATTTAACATAATTAGTTTTCTGCTTTTTATTTATTTTCTTAATTTTTTGTTTTTATTTTGTTTTATGTTTTTGTTTTGTATATGAGCATCTTGAGTAGCGGGTCGTGCGCCGGGCGGCACGTCCAAATGCGTCTTCTCGGTGAGTGGGAGTTGATTCCGTTATCGGTTCTGTTCGGTTCGGCTTGGAAGTGCCGGCTGCGAGGAGGATCATTAAAGGCGCTCCCTAAGAAATTGGAGAAGTACTGCTGATAGCGTGGGTTGCATGTTAGGACGCAGTGTCGTTCGTTGAGATAATTCCAATATCCTAACACTGACTTATGTCCAGAATTACAATGATAACGGCTCGTGTGGCCACAGATCCAGTTCACATAGTGAGTTTCGATGGTGGGGTAGAAAGTCCCCTCCGGGAATAAAAGTGTGTGGATACCGATCTGAGCGGGTGTTTGGCGTGTAAGAAACGCCAAAATACGCTGCACAGGGCTCCACACATCGGACGCTGGACCACAGTGGAACTGGTGCTCTTCTGTGTCGTTCACTCCAAAAAATGGTTCAAATGGCTCTGAGCACTGTCGGACTTAACATCTTAGGTCAACAGTCCCCTAGAACTTAGAACTACTTAAACCTAAATAACCTAAGGACATCACACACATCCATGCCCGAGGCAGGATTCGAACCTGCAACCGTAGCGGTCGCGAGGTTCCAGTCTGAAGCGCCTAGAAGCGCTCGGTCACAACGGCCGGCTCGTCCACTCCACAGCGGGAGCAGAGGGGCGAGTTGACTAGATGTTGCGATCCAGTCGATATCGGTTAACTTGTTTGCCATTCACAGTCAGCGTGCCACTCTGAATGGACGTCGGATTCGAGAAAGCGGGATCGATTGCTTTCCATAGGTGCCGCCACACATACTGGGGATACTTAATTTCGATGGGGTTCGGCGGCCGCCATTGTTGTAACACTTGGTAAACTGTTTTCATCTGTAACAACCGTCTAAGGGTTAAAGACCGGCAGACATAACTGAAGTCCAAGAAAAATCTCCGGATATGATAAAAGGGGCTGGGAGATCGGCGGTGAATTCAATGTCAAGACATCGAACCAGGGCGGCGATGCTAAGGGGAACGACGCTTCTCTCTGGTAGGCCCTCACCAATGAGCAAAACCCTGGACACGTTGAGGGAGCTGCCCAATGCTTCGCCGTAAGTCGCCATCCACGTCAGGGCTGCTCGACATTCATCCTCACTGCGCAGATAAAGAACGAGGTTGTCTGCATCGGCCATGCAACAGAAAGGGTGCCCATGCAATGTCATATCTTCCAAACGTTGGCGCAGTCCCTGGAGCAGGGATTCCGAAGCTAAAGCATATAAAATCGTGGAAAGGCGGCAGCCTTACCGGACAGATCGTGTTATGACAAGAGGCGGTGTGAGGCGGCCGTTGTACACGATTCTGGAGGTCTCGCCGCTCAAAAGGCACAAAAATTACCGTGATAAAATACACTCCTGGAAATGGAAAAAAGAACACATTGACACCGGTGTGTCAGACCCACCATACTTGCTCCGGACACTGCGAGAGGGCTGTACAAGCAATGATCACACGCACGGCACAGCGGACACACCAGGAACCGCGGTGTTGGCCGTCGAATGGCGCTAGCTGCGCAGCATTTGTGCACCGCCGCCGTCAGTGTCAGCCAGTTTGCCGTGGCATACGGAGCTCCATCGCAGTCTTTAACACTGGTAGCATGCCGCGACAGCGTGGACGTGAACCGTATGTGCAGTTGACGGACTTTGAGCGAGGGCGTATAGTGGGCATGCGGGAGGCCGGGTGGACGTACCGCCGAATTGCTCAACACGTGGGGCGTGAGGTCTCCACAGTACATCGATGTTGTCGCCAGTGGTCGGCGGAAGGTGCACGTGCCCGTCGACCTGGGACCGGACCGCAGCGACGCACGGATGCACCCCAAGACCGTAGGATCCTACGCAGTGCCGTAGGGGACCGCACCGCCACTTCCCAGCAAATTAGGGACACTGTTGCTCCTGGGGTATCGGCGAGGACCATTCGCAACCGTCTCCATGAAGCTGGGCTACGGTCCCGCACACCGTTAGGCCGTCTTCCGCTCACGCCCCAACATCATGCAGCCCGCCTCCAGTGGTGTCGCGACAGGCGTGTATGGAGGGACGAATGGAGACGTGTCGTCTTCAGCGATGAGAGTCGCTTCTGCCTTGGTGCCAATGATGGTCGTATGCGTGTTTGGCGCCGTGCAGGTGAGCGCCACAATCAGGACTGCATACGACCGAGGCACACAGGGCCAACACCCGGCATCATGGTGTGGGGAGCGATCTCCTACACTGGCCGTACACCACTGGTGATCGTCGAGGGGACACTGAATAGTGCACGGTACATCCAAACCGTCATCGAACCCATCGTTCTACCATTCCTAGACCGGCAAGGGAACTTGCTGTTCCAACAGGACAATGCACGTCCGCATGTATCCCGTGCCACCCAACGTGCTCTAGAAGGTGTAAGTCAACTACCCTGGCCAGCAAGATCTCCGGATCTGTCCCCCATTGAGCATGTTTGGGACTGGATGAAGTGTCGTCTCACGCGGTCTGCACGTCCAGCACGAACGCTGGTCCAACTGAGGCGCCAGGTGGAAATGGCATGGCAAGCCGTTCCACAGGACTACATCCAGCATCTCTACGATCGTCTCCATGGGAGAATAGCAGCCTGCATTGCTGCGAAAGGTGGATATACACTGTACTAGTGCCGACATTGTGCATGCTCTGTTGCCTGTGTCTATGTGCCTGTGGTTCTGTCAGTGTGATCATGTGATGTATCTGACCCCAGGAATGTGTCAATAAAGTTTCCCCTTCCTGGGACAATGAATTCACGGTGTTCTTATTTCAATTTCCAGGAGTGTAGCTGGCGAAACCCATGTGTTGAAGAACTGCCCGCAGATAGAAGTGGTCTACACTGTAGAAGGCCTGGCTAAAGTCCAGCAGTGTCAAGGCTCTAGGGAGACGTTGGTGACCACTGGGAGAGTGCTCGCAGTAAGTTGTGCGACCTCTGTGATCAATTCCACGGAATGCGGTACAGCTGCATACAATCTGGCGAAATGATTGTGGAGAGCATGGCCGATGGTTTGTTGGGTCTCATGCCGGTTGCCTTCCGCATCAGTGAGGACGTGGATCAGACCTCTGCGTCTTCGTTGTTTTTCCTGGAGAAGGTGTTACATCGATGGATGTTCTTCAGGCATGCAGTTAGAGCTCCGAGATCAGACTACAGTGCCTTCCAGGTGACGGCACATGATCAAGGAAATCTGCGCCATTGTTCGGTGTACCACCACCTGCCTGACTGGCAAAAAAAGCATCGTCGCACAGTCACGGAGAATTGAATAATAAAAGTGCAAGGTATTAGTACGCCATGCCTTGGCTTCCTTACCACAGCTCAATAATGTTTTACAGAGGGTCAGCTTTGCGCAGGAGAGCCACCAAGATAAGGTGGAGTCATAGGCGTCGTGCCCATGCTTCCTCGACCATACGGTGACGGTCTGGGGAGGTCAGGTGGGTGACGTTGAATTTCCACAGACCATGACTATGCCACACTCGTTGTCAGGCGAGAGTAGCGTCGTAGATGTATGGTTCATGGTCTGAAAAGGCCAAGCAGGTGGGTGAGGTAGGTGCAGTCTATGCGGCTTGATGGGTGAGTGGTGTAAAATGTGTAACCTGGTTGGGTGCACCGAACACCGAATCGTCTTGTGTGCCTGTGACCTCCTCAGCGAAGAATGTATGTCGGTCACGACAACGACTAGAGCCAGACGGCGTGTAGATGTTAATGAAACGTACGCTATATAGGGTGAGGGCCATAAACCCGTGCAGTATGGAGGTATGACACATCCTCTACAGAGAGCCCATGGCGTAGGAGGATGGCGGCGCCACTACCAGTGTCGGAGGCGTAAGAAACGTAGGTGGTGTACCCAGTGGGCACTTGGAAGTCAGCAACCCATACCTCCTGTAGGAGTTGCAATATCAGCATCCGCAGAGTAGATGGTGTCTCTGAACATGGCCAGTTTGTGAAGGGCTCGGATGGTGGCAAGATTCATTGTGATGACACGATATCGCTTTGCACAGTCCCTTGCAGTTGAAGCAGAATACCTGTTGGAAGCATCCTGTAGGTGTAGACCCACCAGGTATGCCGCAGTGGTCACGATAGGTGGCAGGGCGCCGGCTCAGGGGCCTCTGTGGGATGCTCTCGCTCGGACACGTTGGTGGTCTGATCTGCTTCTTCTTCAACATCATTCACCCAGGTCGCTGATGCCGAAGACATGTGACAGTTGTTTACTGTCGGAGCGGGGGAAGCAGGCACTGTGACAATGGCTGCAGGGGATCTATCGTCCTCGTGTACTGGCAACATTGAGTTCGTGTTCTGGATTGAGAGGGGATTCATTGCAGGAGGGGCATCAGGAGTGATCGTACCATGTGACTGGACGCAATATTGAAGGTCACCATCAGATATCCGGTCGTCATCTCGCGAGGTCATCTGAAGGAGAGCGTCATCGGAGGGTGTTCGTCGGCGTTTCTTGCGCTTCCTGGGCGACCGCTGTTTCCTAATATGTTGTTACGAATCAGAATATGGTCGCCCATCATCCGACACTATACCCATCTAGATAAAAGCAGAAGTCGGCACGACATCCAGTGCGACGTCCACGGTTCGAGCAGGGCCGTTCGCCAAGATCCTGAGAGAGAATGTTCCCGGTGCGAGTACTGGGAGTGGCGCCAGGCTGGTCTCATCGGCGTATTGTGGTGCGATGGGTGGCGTTGACGATGCTTCAGGCGTTTCCTGAAGTGGCGTGGCAGTGTTCTGTGCTACCGTCTCGTAGGTGACAGCTGGGGACGTGAACGTCAATGCCAGGGTCACTCCACCCAGCGGTATCTGTATCAAACGTCGGCGTAAACCTTCGGACCAGACATGTCCTTCCTGGTCACATCCGGAGCACGTACATGACGATGACCCGCACAATGCCAATCATCAGGTACGATGGAACGTGTTCGTCAGCTTAGTTTTCATCTGCCGGACGCCATTTAACACTGGATAGGTCGTAAATTTTTGCCACTTTTCCGCGAGGTGACCCAAGACATTTCCATTTGGCTGGAAAGCGGCAATGACTAGTTCTTGAGGCATCTCGAACAGGAGCTCAAACATACGCAGAGTTCGGAGACCGAATCCCGCATGGTCCACTGGCACTGCAAAAAAGTGGTTCAAATGGCTCTGAGCTCTATGGGACTTAACTTCTCAGGTCATCAGTCCCCTAGAACTTAGAAATACTTAAACCTAACTAACCTAAGGACATCACACACATCCATGCCAGAGGCAGGATTCGAACCTGCGACCGTAGTGGTCGCGCGGTTTCAGACTGTAGCGCCTAGAACCGCTCGGTCACAACGGCCGGCACTGGCACTGCACCTACGTGTCCATCACAGTGTTTAAATTTTAGTCCGGCGACGTGACGTCGGACAACTTGTGCGCATAGCGCCTCTGTCGACATCTTGAAATATACAAGACTTCCTGTGTTGGGAAGATGTGCTCCGACCACGTCCAGGGGGTTCAAACGCAGGCACACAGGGCAGTTCCGCACGCTACCACCGCTGAGAACCGACTAAATAACGGTGCTCCTAAATACATGAAATCTGTCAGCCTTAGCATTTTCTTTATTTAAGAAATGTAAGTAAATCATGAGTACGGAGACGAATCTGACAGTTTAACTATGAGCGGTACTGCAGAGTGGGCCGTCGTCGGTAGTACAAACGAATTGGTCCATACTGTTGAAAAGAAGGTGGAGTATAGACGATTTATCGCGAAGTTCTATCTGTGAATTTTGCACAGGTTTACTGGTTACTACAACGTGAAATTGTGTCAGATACTGGACTTTCATATACCGTGTGCTGTCTGCTTTTAAGATGATGTCTTAAGGTGGATGATGACCTTTTGAATCACATCATGATTAGTAAATATGTATGTATGTCACATGAGACCTGTAACACATCATCAACACACAGCCTACGTTTTTTGTTCTATTACACTGGTATTGGAAAAAAAACATTGGTAAACAAGGTTTTTTAAACACATTATGAGCAAAGCTGTACGTGAGCACGGAGTGACTGCATAATCATGCTCATGACATCATGATTGTGATTGGAAACTACTAGATGCAAAGAACATATAGCACAAACAGAAATATTATTTCGAGGAGGAGGAGAGATTAGTGTTTAATGTCCCGTCGACAACGAGGTCATTACAGACGGAGCAGAAGCTCGGATTAGGGAATGGTGGGGAAGGAAATCAGCCGTGCCGTCTCAAAGGAACCATCCCGACATTTGCCTATGCGTCGTCCTCCCGAATGCGTGTCCAGTGTGGTAACCCATGCGCCACCTCCCCTGGTAACATTATTTCCAAGTACATACAGCAAAGCAACACTATTATTTCAAAGTAAGTTTTAAGGCATTATAGAGATCTTTGGTAGAGTTGCTGCATACGAGAGCTTCACTGTCACGTTCACACAGCTGTAAATTTGTACTCGTGTAGCAAACCGGGTGGCAAACCTTAAGTACAATAATTATGTTGCTAACAGTGGAAAAGTTATATATAACTAACAATTTTGGCTGGGATTCAGAGACGGAGGGTGAAAGGATTAAGAGGAAGACGACTAAGTTTTGAATATGTTAAAGCTGTGGGTTTGTTAAACTTACATCTGTTATGTGTTATAACTGAATAAATGCTGGAGTAATGCATTGATAACGAGTTAAAAATAGACAGACAGATAACTCTTAACAGTAATTGATATTGAATATATATGTTTTTTAAGGATTATGAAAAGTTTTTGTTGAGTTTGAATTTTGGGCTGTTCCTACAATTCACTACAATCCTGATAGGAATCCCGTTTTTGTGTATCTTTGGTTGTGACCGAGGACTATGTGCTTGTGGGCTCATTGCTACAATGTTTCTTCAAAATCGTTAAAGAAACATACACATTCGATAATAACAGAACACTCTGAAACACGACAGAATTTACACAACATGCCAAAAACATAAAAGTTTCTGATGGAGCACAATTGCCTCGTTAGACAAACAAGACTTGTATTTCACTGTATCAAGAGTCCCTCTTTACTGATAAAAATGACAACATTTACAATAATATCATCTCTGTTTTCAACAGCAGCCTAAATCTTTTTAATTGAATCAACTGTTGGTTCTTGGTGAAACATTGTAAATTAACTAAACAAACACTGTTCTTAGCCTTATTTCACAATTTATTATTAATGCTATTGCACAACCTAGGATTCGGGTTATAAGCCCATTTTCAAGTACATTACTGATTACCAAAGATGATAATACATAGATAAACATGATGACAAGGCAAAGACAATGTCAATTACTTAGGTATCGGTCCTTAGCTTAATGTACACTTACATCAATGACCATTTTTTTAACAAATTGCATCCATTATTACACATTCACCAATTATACGACACTGACCGGACTAAAGTTATGCTTCAGCTAAGATATTTTTAACTACGATGGACTGAGGTCCAAAGTTTTGCTTCTATCCTGGGGTTGTGATCTCATCTAAAAGAGGTGAATAATTGAATTGGGTTTGCTCGATTAATAATAGGTGTGGGGATATACACATCTGTTTTTTAATTTCTAAAATTTGTAGTTGGTCGAGTCTGGGCCCCTTTCTTCTGTATGTAGGACTTGTACATCTATTCTGTATTTGTGATTGCTGTTCAGACAATGTTCTCCAAAGGCTGATTCAGGCTCCCACAATCTCCAGATTCTGTGGTGTTCCTTAAGCGTGGTACAGATTGATCTCCCCGTCTGTCCAATGTAGCAAGACTGACACTCTCGCCATGTGATTTTATAAACCCCACTTTTTGTGATAGCTGGTTGTTTGTCATTTGCATTGAACAGGAAACCACCTATTGTCTGAGGAACATAGAAAAACACAGAGAAACTCTTTGCCTTCAAGATGTTACTTATGCTATTTGGTGTTTTCCCTATAAAAGGTGATCTGCACCACTTCTTTTCCTGTTTGTCTGTGTTTTTCATTGGGGACAGTAGGGACCTGTCTTGCTTCTCCATCTTTTTACCTAAAATTTTATCAATGGTATTGGGGTCAAATTCATTATTTATGGTTATTGTTTTTATTGTGTTAAGTTCCTGGTCAAAGTCTTTTTGGGACATAGGGATAGAAAGAAGACGGTAGGTCGTGTTATTGAATGCTGCAAGTTTGTAGGTTGTAGGATGTTGGGAGGAAGCCAGGATGAAAGTGTCAGTGAAGGAATCTTTTCGGTAAATTTTAAATTTATGGTTACTGTCTTCTCTCTTTAGGCTAATGTCCAGGAAATTTATGTTGGGCCCCCTAACTCCATGCTGACCTTTATGTTAGTGTGTCACTGGTTCATATTTTCAACAAATTTATGGAGTTTTCTGTTGGAACCTTTCCACATACAAAGAATATCATCTACATATCTGTACCAATACACAACATGTTTTACCAGTGGTTCTCTCTTCAGAAAATCAGTCTCCCACTTGTCCATGAACATTTCTGCTAGCAGCCTAAATTATTAAATTTGCAATACACACACACACACACACACACACACACACACATAAACAACCTCCACCCTCCCCTTCGCATTTACCGTAAATAACCAGTTATGCTGCCGTGACATTCGCCAAATAAACAATGGAACGGCCTCATTTACAAAGACACCAACACACCAATAGCCTGTACCACCTGTCAGCTTGAGGCTGTATGTATATCAGTTAATAGCATAACTATTATGTCTGTCTACATCAATTAATAAGACAAACAGTATACAAACAGCATATTTTTGAAACGCAATCAGTGTATTACTCCAACATTTACTTACTTATAACATGTAACAAATCTCAATAGCCCCTGCTCCGAAAACTCTGCTCTCCTTCAATTACTCCTTTCGCCCTTTGTATGTGACTCTCCCACTTTTCTTTCTCTCGCTCTCTCTCTCTCTATCTCTCTCCCTCTTCCTCCCTCCCCCCACCCATCCCCCCCTTCATACTTCCCATGAATTAATTTAATTATTGGCGTGGTTCCTTTGATATCTGCCGGATGAACAATAACTTGCCTAACTCACAAAACTCAATAGATTCACCCAAATATAACCAACAGTTTCAACTCCACGTCAAACTGATATTGCGTACATATGTTTACGTTATTAATAGTATATCTGTCTGTCTATCTTTAACTCAGTATAAATGTATTACTTCAGCATTTACTTGCTTGCAACAAGTAATAGATGTTAGTTTATCAAATCCACAACTGTAGCATATCCGAAACTTACCTGTTTTTCTCTCAATCCTTTCGTGTTCCATCTCTGAATTCCAGCCAAAATTGTTATTTATGTATAATTTTCCCACTGTTGGTAACATGATTATCGTATTTGAGCTTCGCAACATGTCACCTGGTTACAGACAAGAGTACGAAATTTAAGCTATAGCAACATGACAGAACAAGATTTGTATACCACTTGAAATATTTACACTCATTCATTCATTCATTTCCGTATCCAATCAGCATTTCCTCCGATGGCCTTGTTGTTTGCCTCGACCAAGTCCTGTGTAGTGCAGGGTTGTTCAAGTTGAGGACAAATTAGCAGATGCGGCGGGTCTTGTGTTGTTCCGCACTCGCAGGATATATCTCCATCAGCTGGAAGAATGCCCCATTTTCGCATGTTGGTCTTGCAAAGAGGAACGCCCACCATAAGACGATTGAGCGATATCCAAATAGGGTAGGGCAAGTCGTTTCCTGGAGATAGCTCTTCCTTTACAGGGATATCAGGTGGTGGCTTGCTCTTCCACTTGGCGATGCGGTTAAACTCTGGTGTTCCCTCTAGTGGTTGAGTCCTGGCGATGAAGCTCTTTCTCGACTTCAGTCGACGGACTACAGCCTGATGATCGTGCAGTGGATGTCGGGGATCATAAGTTTGCTTAGCCCTCTCCACATCAGCAGCAACAGCCCTTCTAATACTGAGGGCAGCTATTCCAACAATCGGGTAGATTTTATCGACTGGATTTGGCTTCATACATCCCGACAAGATTCGGACACCGAGCGAGATGGCGCAGTGGTTAGACACTGGACTCGCATTCGGGAGGACGACGGTTCAATCCCGCGTCCGGCCATCCTCATTTAGGTTTTCCGTGATTTCCCTAAATCGCTCCAGGCAAATGCCGGGATGGTTCCTTTCAAAGGGCACGGCCGACTTCCTTCCCCGTCCTTCCCTAATCAGATGAGACCGATGACCTCACTGTCTGGTCTCCTTCCCCGAAACAACCAACCAACCAAGATTCGGACGTTCTCATTGATTGAAATATCAACCCGTTTGGTGTGAGTGGATGCACTCCACAATGGTGGAGCATACTCTGCAGCAGACACACACAAAGCAGGAGCCGAAATTCACACGACGGGAAGACTTGCTCCCCAGGTGGTGGATGTGAACTTCCTCAAGATGTTACTCCGTGAACTAACTTTCAGCCTGGTGTTATGGCAATGTTTCTTGAAGGACAGAGTTCAGTCAAGGGTAACACCCAGATATACTGGTGTTGAACAACGCTTTGCCTTGACATATAACGTCCAGTTCCCGCCGAGCTTCTGTATTCCTCAAGTGAAATGCGCACACCTGAGTCTTGTTGGGATTTGGCTTTAGATGATTGGCATTGCAGTAAGAGCCAAGTGTATCTAGCGCAGAAGTCAACTTTTCCTCTACTTCTTCAAACGTCTTACCTTGAGCAACCACAGCAGTATCGTCAGCATAGATGGAAAGCCTGGAATTTTCCGTTATGGGCTGGTCATTAGTGAAGAGCACACTGATTTGAGGTAAGCCATTTTTTGTACGCGCCATCTGCTTTTCTTACAATGGAGGGAGGGAATCTTCTGTTCTGCTGGAGAGTACCAATAAGGGATGTTAGTTGGTAATCCTTAGTGAGTTGGTAAATTTTCCGCAGCAGCTTCCTGTGGTTGATAGTGTCGTATGCAGCTGTTAGGTCGACAAAGGCAACTCCTGTTATCTTACCCTGTTCGAAACGGTGTTCGATGTGTTGAGTGAGGCTCAGTATCTGACTGCAGCACGACTTTCCAGGTCGGAAGCCAGCGACGAACTTTTCTTCGAGGATGCCTCTAATTCGGAATATTTACTGTATTACGTATGCATCAACTAAACCAAAGATCTCTACAATGCTTTAAAACTTACTCTGAAACAATAGTGTTGTTTTGCTATATGTCCTTTATACTTAGAAATAATCTTTGTGTTATTGTTATATGTTCTTTGCACCTAGTAGTTTCCAGACACCATCTTTGTTTACAAAGTGTGAAAGTTTGCATGTGATCTATTACGACAGATAAAGGAGCCTGTGACCATTGGAGGTATTGTATTTTAGTTGTTTTCTTTTCACATTTACGTATACTATTTAGTCAAAAAACTTCCCAAAACTATGTTCTGAAATAGTGATTTGTTTCTGCATCACTAAGTATCACAGGTTACGCCAAAGTAGTAACACCTCACACACATATCGTACCAACATATATAAATCCACTTGATAATGGAACCTTTAAAACGGGCTGTTGATTTAATAAACAGTGACTAGTGACAGTAAACTTTTTTTTCGATAACTGATGTTACCAACTTTTACGCTAGTCCATCTGCTTGATCTTACGTACTTCAAAGTCCAAAAAAAGTTACGCTTCTCGATCACCATTGAGATACTTTTCCATGGAAATAACAGTTCCATAACATCAGTTTTTTATTTTTTATTCTTTTGTTTGCTGTTAGCTTCAGGTTCGCTAACCCTAGGCACAATCATGATTCCGTAGGCAATCGCAAACATTTTTCCATGAAGGCATTGACAGTTTTGTCTCACAGTTGGATATGTATTGACAGTTATAGTGATTATTTTTGTGAGAATACACATTTTACTTACTTTTTTCCATGTATCTCGTTTTCATTTGACTGCCTCTTACAAATAAACAATTCAGAGCATAAAACTGAACAGTGGTGGAATAAGTGGTTGTAATCTTGTACGATCTTTCACGAAAAGTAAAGGGGAATTTTAGCTAGATACAGGGTGTTTAAAAACGGTGTCATATGCCTATAGGAGACAGCATTGGTCAAAACTAGAGGAAAAGTTCCCATAATCACATGTCAGGACACCAGTACCATTTGAGATATGGGCCAATCTGTCCTTTCATTCTCATCTGCGTAAACGTAGACACTATAGGGAGTGCTGCATGTGGTTACCAAGCATACTGACATAGCCTTCAGCCTTCTACGTAGTGAATCATGCAGTCTTCTGGATAGACCTGAATACATTCAAATTGCGTCACATGCACTGGTCACGGGGTCTTGCAACTTCTGCATATTGCCAGTGAGTTGGGCATACACCAATGCATTTAAATGTCATCGTGGCCAGAAATGCAATGGGTTCACGCCCGATGCATGGGGAGGCAATGCTACCAGATCTCATCGAACATGAAACGTTGCGATGAGGTACTGTCGCAGTATCCGCGATGGGATGCTGCCTCGCTGTACATAAACCACAGTAGCTGTTTTTCGCAAGGGTGCAGAAACCGATGACACACACCACCTGTTAATATTTTCGGTAAAGTGTATGGTCCTATGAGTCTATCGCCGGCAATCTTCTGACGCATCTCCATGATAGCTCGAGGATTTGCATCTGCCCACACGTGCGCATTGCGGTAATTTACTATGCCATCTCTTGTTAATTCTGCATCATCCGTAAATGGTACACATTGATCCTCACGAGTAAAATGACCCATATTTCAGAGGGTATTGACTTTCGGACTTCTATTTCTGATCAGTATTACGTCCTGTAGGCGTATGTGAAACTTTTTTGAAACACCCAACGAGGCCACTTTCCACATACGATATTGCAGTGCCTGAGTTATTCTGAATTACGGTGCAAAGTTCCTTCAGATATACATGCGTGTCCGAAGGAACTTTGCATTGTAATTCGGAATAAAACAGGCATTGCAATATCGTGTTTATCCACCGACACCGGACAAGTGATTTTCAAGTAAACTTTCTCCCCTGCACAGGAATATGCACATGATTAACGGCATATGGAAGCTTGGGTCTCGCCGTGAGTCGTGCTCGGATAGCCAAATGGTAAGGCGACCGCTCGCGATAACCGAGGTTCGAGTCCCGGCCCGGCACAAATTTTCACTGTCGTCATTCCATTATATAACTGATGGTAGCCCATGTTCGCAACTGTCAATACATTTCATCACTTTCCACCTAGATGAAATCATCTACGTCGTGTCCCTGCATGGACGTATTTCATTCAGTCGATGCAGATGTGTTTGATTTCCCAGATTTTCACTGTCGTCATTCCATTATATAACTGATGGTAGCCCATGTTCGCAACTGTCAATACATTTCATCACTTTCCACCTAGATGAAATCATCTACGTCGTGTCCCTGCATGGACGTATTTCATTCAGTCGATGCAGATGTGTTTGATTTCCCAGAGGATAATGGTGGAATGTGTGTTTCAAAAGCGATCATGTACGTCGTAGAACAATTAAATTTAATAAACTACAGCCTTAGCAAGTCTGTTACCTTTCACATAGTAAAATAAATTGCGACTGCATGCCTCCGAGAAGCCATTGTCAACAACGATTGAGAGAGAAAAATATATACAGTCTTGTTTCCAATATTGAACATACAAGCACTTACATGACAATTTACATTGAATTTACCTAACGGTACTGCACAAAATGTTATGAAACGTCAGATCTGTTATCCGAAACGAATGTTAAATCCTGCCTCGCTAAGCCGAAGTAGTATTAAGGACAGGGGAAAAATCTTTGCAATCTCTAGTGATGAAGTTCGAGTTCAGGTAGTGTGTAACTCAAATTTTGCCAATGAACACTGATGCATTATCGAAACTTTGTCGATTTCAGCATCGGGACAGAATGCTTCTCTTTACATCAATATACGCCATAACTCACTAAGTGCCAGCCGATGGGTACATTTTATTGCACCTTATGTTAAGTTTTATTCTCATTCCTTTAACTGATTAGATTAGGAATAACGGAACTGCGTCAACCGTTATTATACCTGAAAATCGCGGAAAATGGACATCGTGAGGGCATTGGTTGTGACTGCCAGTGAACTCACTCACATAAAGAGCGTGCACTTTGTTTGTACCTCTTCTTTTTTTCAGTCTTGGAGACTTATTGAATCCATTTGATGAGGAAATCCTTTGTATCTGTAGTTGTTGTGTCATAAATGTAATCTATACTTCTGCTTACATGTGTTTCGCTTATCTACGTTCTAAGAATATAAACGTTGCATTTGGATCTTGTATTGAAGGACTGATGTTATGGAACAGAACAACCCATTTCAGAAACATATGCAAATACAAGTTTAATTCGGAGGAGGGCACATCTTTGGACGAGAGCAGAGGAAACAAACATTGATACAAATTTCATTTCGGCTGAAATTTCCAACTTGATAATATGTAGTTGTATAATATTTACATTTAATTGTTGAATATTTAAAGAGGCAAACTTATTTCTACATCACTTTATTTATGTCTAAAATGTACAAAAATAGCTAAAAATTACATTTGTAAATTGATAAAAATTTAAGAAGCACAAACCATTTATTCCTGTTTTTCCCGAGATTATATTTCCGTACAGCCATAAATCTTGAATAACGATCAATTTTATTTCTGTTGCATTTCTGACTTCCTACTCGCGGGTTCTTTTTCCAGTATTGTGTCACGTGTTTGTCTTTTTAGCGGAGTTCATCAGAAATTCCGCAACAGAAAAAAAATGAATGAATCAACTCACCGATTTTAGAATTCACTGCACTTTCCAACAAATAATATAATAACAATAATGAAAATGAAATATCTTTCTCAATGTTGTACACAAATTCGACAGTACAGTAAGATACTTCAGACATACGTAGTATCCAAATAACAATATCTTGCTACCGAAAAAGGCATTTATATCTCTTTCCAACTGAGCAACATATTTTACTTTACATGAAAAAAAAATCATATAAAAAGCATGAAATACGGTGTATTAAAACTTGTCTGAAGTATAGAAAAGTTGCTTAATTATCTATCAACATTTGCAAAAGATATGCATTCGTATGTTTTGTGCGTTTGAAAGACAAAAATTAGAGCACTGACGTAAGGCACTTGCCACTGTAGACACTCTCTCTAACACAGTTTACTGGGATGTATTTTTTTATTCCATTGCTTCTTAACAAGCCTGTGTTGTATATTACACGACAAATATCCGCAGACTCCTCAATAATAAAGATATGGCATTTTTATTATAAATCCAATAAATTATGCAATAAATTAAACAGAGTTCCATGTTTAAGGACAAATAGCAATTATTCGGTCGGTGAAAGCTGTATCTTCCACCAGAACGGTGACTGGAAGAAATATGTAGACTAGGTTCTGGAACAGCTGGATGTGACGATCCCTGAATGCAGGTAGTAGTAGAAGCTATACGCCAGTTGGCATTACAAACGCGGCTGCGTTGAACTATCTGGCGCTTGAAAAAAGGTGTGTGTGTACGAAGGCGGCAACCGAGCGCCGAGATCGCCCGCTGAGCTGGTGTGTGGTACATGTTAACCGAAGGCGACTGCAGTCCGTCTGCTGCGCTTTGCACCGTAAGTCCCTCTCCGATGAGCACCATCTTCAGTTTCTTCTCATGCGAGGCTGTTTTTGTGAATAAACTAGTGTGTGCAGTATCAGAATTAGCTCTTGTTGTAGGATGAGAAGAATGCGAGTGCTTTCATCAACTGGTAGCTCTTCGATATGGGAATGTTGCTATCGTACAGCTTCGACGATGCTCTGCAATCGACGTAGAACCACCAGTTGCATTTGAGGATATTCTGGTCGAACAGTGTCGACTCTGGACAGAGGAAGCTCTTCATGATGAGGCCATCGTCCGTGAAAGCGCACACGTGGAACACCTGCAAGAAAAAGATACTCAGCTTCATCTTGCACTGATACAAGAGTCTATGCATTTTGTCACACTGTGAGTCTGTAAACTGAGTGTAGTCAAATTTTTCCCCTTGTTCCATGAATCATTTGTACGATCAAGCAAGAGAGAAGAAAATAGTCGCGTGGCATTATTGGTGGGACACTTTTAGGGGTAGGACCGATTGGAATGGTTTTCTTCCTTCACGCATATCGGCACTTTTGATTTTTGAAGGGTGACGTTTGTTTTTTGTATGTGTTTCTGCAGAGTATAGGTGGTTTCAGTGTGTGCATGTTGTGAAGAAAAGAGGAAGGGAAGGAAACTCTATGCCGGCACACAGACTAGTACTACCGGATACCACCAAGGGGGCAGTCGAGCTTAGCGTCTCCAGCCGCTGTACGAGTCACCGTTAACAGTGCCACATAGCCTCGCACCGAGAAGTTCCGAATTTAATCCGGAATACTGGCGGGAATCTTCGCACAGCCATCTATGTTCCCCTTGCCATTTTAATACTGGCGGTGCATATTTCTTCCATAACCATAATTCGAACTGGCTGCCTCAGAGTCGGGCGCAACAAGATTTCCCTGCGTAAGCGATTTCAATTACGAAGGAGCATCTGTGCATGATAATGCGTTCAGATATAAAAAGCGTAATTACGATTCATAATCAAAATATCGTATACTTTTTCAAGTGCTTATGTAACTAAACGTTCGAAATTTTCATTGTTAATTCAGAGACAGTGAGAAATTCTACGACCTGAGATGATGTTCATATAAACGAAACTTTGTTGTGTTTGTACGTGACGCGCAGTAAGAACTCATTTTGAACTTGGCTTTGACACAACCTCGTGGTTGTGGTTTTTTAATGTTGTTGTGTTTTGTTTGCCTCGTCGATACGGATAAACTGAAAATTAATGCCGACATAATACTCTTTGTTTTGCACAGGCAATGCTCAACGGAATTTCGTCCAAAGTTAGTGAAGGTTAACAAGAAATACGATCCATAGATATCAATAAATATGACACTGAACTGGAGAGTGCCGTACGCATCTTATGATACTCCACGTGAACGAAGTCTACGGATATTTGTCGTGTAATATACAACACAGGCTACAGAGAGTGTCTGCAGTGGCAAGTGCCTTACGTCAGAGCTCTAATTTTTGTCTTTCCACGTAAACACCGAGCAAGTATACGATATGATGTTAGACTACCGACAGTCAAAGGCGTCGGAATAGCTGACGCTGCCGTGGAAGCCGACGAAGGTGATTTATTCTTCCAAAACAAACAATATACGTAAACTGTTTATCACAGAGAATCAGCAGACCTATAAGAATATTTGCTGACGATGCACTTGTGTACGGGAAAGAATCGTCGTTCGACTGTCGTAAGAAATTACAGAAACAGGATGTATGCGTGGACAAGGAAAAAAAATCCCGGATTTTTCCCGGATTTCCCAGTTAAAAATACACTTTCTCCCGGGTGTAAATTCACTTTTTCCGTGTTAAGTGACAGTATACTCTTCTCGGCACTGTAAAACTCATCAATTCTTTGAATTTTTATGTTTTTATATACCAACGTTTTGAAACACCTTTGATGTGCAGCTACATGTACGCTGCATATTTCCGTATTACGAAGATATAAAGTTGAATTTCACCAAACACCGCATGTCACTTTCCGAAGCATTTAAATGGAGATTGCGAGGCGCTTTTGCAAGCCAGTCATAGCTTATTGTGACGTGATCTCGCCAGCTGATGACAGCACGGACACGTGATGTAGTGGGCCCATAGCAGGATCATTCTTAAGTAGCGCCAACACACAATACGAAAAGTTAATGGTTTAAATTAATATACATAGCATTCACACATAATATTGGTCTCTAAGATTAATAAGCTGGAAGAGAAGCTAAGCTTCCACATATAATGTTGATCTTTTATGCGCGTGTTACATTTTAAGATACATCACATAAATGTGCCAGTAAAATTTTTAATAACGACGTAAATGTTTGATCTTGTGGGCTCGAAATTCTTCTAAATGGTCGTCCTCAAAGAGCTGATTTTTAAATGAGAGTCAAACGTTTTGTGATTTATGTAATTCATCGTACATTCTCGCACATAGTTCATCTTGCGTAAAAGGAAATTTGGTTTGAATGTAACGCTTTTCAAACCACCATTCGCAATATTTTCCTGCGACCTGTTAGAAATAGGTTCGTTTCCAGTTGGAAGAGAGTGCCAGATAATAGGCGTCACCGCGCTTACGCAGCTACGATGACGCAGGAAGCCCTATATTCGTACGTGTAAAACATTAAAAGATCTTACATTATGTCACACAAGAAACAAGACATCAGAGGATACTTCAAGAGCATCGGAATTTCGTGAACCATGCTAAAATGCATAATTCGGCTTCAAAAGCACATTCATGTGTCCATATTCGTATGTAAATGTTCTTGGAGTACCAGTACTGTATTATCTCATGTTTGGGCCTTTATTGTGGCATAATGCCATACGTGCACTTGAAATGCAGCGAACAGTTGAAACAAGCCAATAGCGCGAAATTAAACACTTTGTTTCAAATAAAACAGAAAAGATTAATGAAAGCCAAATCTCTTTAGCAAACGGACAAAAATAACTTTAATGTTCTGCAAGGCGATTAATGCTTGACTGTCAGGAAGGTGGAAATAAAATCTAAAACTAATAACATATTTTAGCCTTCTGTAATTATGCGAAAGTATTTTAATTCATTTGATAACTCCCGGCGGCAAAAATACGTTTGTTGTCATTTAACGTGAGAGCAATAAACAACGAGGAAACAACAATATCACTGAACGTAAACACAGATCACGTGGAGACGATCCATCTCCCTATCACAACTCAGACTGCTCTGGGCATCAGCGTCAGATTTACTACATGTTTTAAGCTATTATTGGCGCTGTTTGTGACATATTTTCTGTGCTCTTTTTCTGTTGCCGTCTTTTTATACTTAGCGAACATCATGTCATATGCAACCATGTGAGCGGCTGTTAGTAAACAAATACTCAAAGGTGAACTTCGTATGTCAGCAGTATATACTTGGGGTTGTGGTAGTGTTTGTGCAAACCAGTTATTTTGGTGTGTATTTAGCTGTTGCTTAGCTATTCTTGTACTCACGTTCGTTGGATAGTGTGTGGCTGCTTTTTACACAGAAAAACAAAACTTTTCCTCTTTGTTTCTGATCCATAATCTTACGCCATCGCGTGTCGTCTTCGTTGTTTTTCCGTAATTTGAATTACTGTCTCCTACTTGGAAGCGATTCGTCGTATGCTCTCACACAGACTGAAGTGGCAAAATTCATGGATACCTCCTTATATCGTCTCGGACCTCCTTTTGCCTGGTGTAGTGCAACAACTCGACGTGACATGGACTCAACAAATCGACGGAAGTCCCCAGCAGAAGCGCAGAGTTATCCTGCCTCTATAGCCGTCTGTAATTGCGCAAGAGTTGTCAATGTATGATTTTGTGCACGAACTGGTGGCCAAATCACTCACTCCAGCTGTCCGGAATGTTCTTCAAACGAGTCAGGAACAGTTGTGGTCTGGCTACATGGTACAATGTCACGCATAAAAGTACCATGGTCGTTTGGAGACACTAAGTCCACGAGTGGCTGCAAATAATCTCCAAGTAAGCGAACATAACCGTATACATTTAATGATAGGTCCAGTTGGACCAGAGAAACCAGTCCACTCTATGTAAACACAATCCACACCATTACGAAGCCACTATCAATTTGCACAGTGCCTTGTTAACAACTTAGTTCGCCACGCGGTGTAACCGAGAGGTCTAGGAGCCTTGCCACTGTTCGCGCGGCTCCCCCAGTCGGAGATTCGAGTCCTCCCTCGGACATGGATGTGTGTGTTTTGTCCTTTGCGTAAGTTAGTTTAAGGTAGATAAAGTAGTGAGTAAGCCTAGAGGCCGATGACCTCAGCAGTTTGGTCCCATAGGAACTTACCACAACTTAGGTCCATGGCATCGTAGGGTCTGTGCCACACTCGAACCCTACCATCAGTTCTTACCAACTGAAATCGGGACTTATCTGACCCGGACACGGTTTTCCAGTAGTCTAACGTCCAACCGGTATGGTCATCCGCCCAGGAGAGGCGCTGCAGGCGATGTCGTGCTGTTAGCAAAGAAACTCGCGTCGCTCATCTGCTGCCACAGCTCATTGATGCCAAATTTGCCCGCACTGTCCTAACAAATACGTTCATTGTATATTCCACATTGATTTCTTCGGTTATTTCACGCTTGTCTCTTAGAAGTGACAACTCTACGCAAAGGCCGCTGCTCTCGGTCGTTTAGTGAAGGCTGTCGGCCACTGCGCTGTCCCTGATGAGAGGAAATGCCTGAAATTTGGAGTTCTCGGCACGCTCTTGGCACTGTGGATCGTGGAATATTGAATTACTTAATGATTTCCAAAATGGAATGTCCCATGCGTCTAGCTCCAAGTACCATTCGGCGTTCAGAGCCTGTTAATTCCCGTCGTGCGGTCATAAACACGTCGAAAACCTTTTCACACGAATCACATGGGTACAGATGACAGCTCCACCAATGCACAGCCTTTTTATACCTTGTGTACGCGATACTATCGCCATCTGTATATGTGAATATCGCTATCCCATGACTTTTGTCACCTCAGTCTATTTGTTCCTTATTCACTGTTATTACTGCCCTCGATGTCTGGCATCTCGAAACTTCGTGATGACGCACTAACAATGGGCCAACAAAGACGTAAGGATCTGACGAAGGTAGTATGACATACAAAATAAGGCAGCGATATACAAAGTGCTTTTGTGAACTTCATGTACGTGAGAATCAAGAAATTAGATGTTAGCAGAATGATGAGGCCTTCGCTTGTGCAATCTACAGAGGGCACGAAGTACATTGATTTGCTGCGAATTATTACGCACAGCATGAGCCACGTGACAAACTTTCATGGTCCGAATCATTCTCGGATTCCATCTACAACGTGGGACACACCAGCCATATATGAGTATGCAAAAGCCTGGTGTTTGTGAATTTGTAGTCTTAAGACAGTCATAGAGGACAGTAGATAAACAATGTGTTGGCGGTACTTAAAAATAAAAAAAATATCTTGGTAACAACATTTTAATGCATACTGAGAAAAAATGGAAACGGAGATTATTTTCAAACGGAATGGGTATCGCTCTACTTTCTCCATACAGTGTAAAACAATTTCATATGAGAAGAGGCACCACTCGTATAAGCAAGGGATCAGATTAAGACTGAACAATCAAACTCTTGTCAAATTCTGTGCAAGCTTTCGAGCAGACAAAGTATGTAAAAGAAGGTACTTAACCTTCAGGGCAAAGTCTGGAGAAACAAAGTGCATTGCGAAACTACAAAGAACATAAAAAGTCACTCGAATAAATAACACAAAAAAATCTGTAACAGAAAAGGGAAAATTAAATTACAACACAATGGTTAAAACATAAGCTCTTTATACATCTGTGACCATGATAATATGTTACAGATCACAAATAAAAATAATTTAAACAACAAACAAAGATAATTATCAGAGAAATGTAGGACAAAAGTGCTAAATAGGTTCTTGGATGATAAGAAAATATCAGAAGAAAAATCAGGAAACTGAGATTACAGTCTTACAGTCACCTACACAGAATCATCGACAAAAGCAGTCTGACCAAGAAAATTCTAACTTAATCTTAGCGATGTAAGATGTAAATGTTGTATGACATTGCTGGCTGGAATAATCCACGAGGCGGGTTCAGCGGCCTGTCCGAAAGGCTGTTCTTCCTCTGCGGACATTGACCCCATTCCTTGTGGATATGTGAGAGCTGTGTCGTATGTGGACATACAGAGGGCAGGTGAGTGTAATGGATGCGTGTGTATTGTAGTGTTATGTATGTGATCTATGATGATGATGATGATGATGAGATTGGGGAGGATGAAACCTGGTGCCGGCAAGTAGTCTACTCCTCTCGTATAGCAGCCGAACTGAAAGTCCCCATCCGACGGACTGATCACCATTAACAGTGCCACATGCCCTCACTTCTTAAGACAGTACAGAGAGGTTTGAAATGAAATCCACGATACTTGGGCAGAGACGGGTGATCAGGAATTTTACATCACCACCTGTGCTCGCCTTACCAGCCAAATACTGGCACTGGAATTTCACCCACCAGCAGAATTCGAACTGGCGTATTCCAGAGTCGAGTGGCACCACAAACGCCTGCGTTAGCGACCTCACACACGGTGGTGGGTACCTTATTTACATTGATGGAAAAATCGCAACACCAAAAAAATAATTCATGTAGCGTAATGAAATTTCGGGAATACATTTATCTAGGTAAGATATTTAAGTGATTGACATTGAAAGATCACAGGTTAATGTAAGCGCGAGATAAGTCATAGCAAATGCGAAATGGCGGTACATTAATAACCGGTGTTACTGACGGAATGTTGAATGCAGGCATGCAAATGTACATGCAGTGTGCTGTACAGGTGCCGGATGTCATTTTGTGGGATGGAGTTGCACGTCTGTTGCACTTGGTCGGTCAGTACAGGGACAGTTAATGCTGGTTGTGGATGACGCTGGAGCTGCCTTCCGATGAAGTTCCATATGCGCTCTATTGGAGACATATCTGGTGATATAACAGGCCACTCTGCAGAGAATGTTGGGTTACAACACTGGTATGTGGGTGAAGGTTGCCCTGGAATGCCGTCCACGAATGGCAGCAAAACAGGTCGAATCATCAGAGTGTCGTACAAATTTGCAGTCAATTTGCGTGGGATAACCACCAGAGTGCTCGTGCTGTCCCGCGAAATTGCACTGCAGACCACAGCTCCAGCTTGTCGTTGCCCTATTACACGACCTCGTTCAGTCTGAGGGAGATGCTGACAATGGCGGCTTTGCTGAATCTCACCGAGTCCAATCTAAAAGGTGACTAGCGCTCACGACCATTACAGCGTGTATTTAAGGTATGCTCGTAGTGGAACTTCTAGCGTCAGTATGTGATTTGCGCAAAATCTGAACAGACGTCATCTTTCAGATGTAGAAACACGCCTACCAACTTCCCCGTTTATGTCGCACAATTCCTTCTCAGTGTTGCGATTTTTCTTCCGTCGGTGGACGAAAAAACCATAACTGGCCTCCAGAAGTTCACGAAGACCTAACAGGAATGGGCATTCGTGAAGAAAATTTAGAATCTTAAATGAAAAACACAGATATAGAATGAGTCCTTCCCGTCAAAGAACGTACAAAGAAAAACAGTGAACAAATGAAGGAACATGACTGGGTGTTGTGTGATGTCCTTAGGTTAGTTAGGTTTAAGTAGTTCTAACAAGGGAACCTCCCCATCGCACCCCCCTCAGATTTAGTTATAAGTTGGCGCAGTGGATAGGCCTTCAAAAACTGTACACAGATCAATCGAGAAAACAGGAAGAAGTTGTGTGGAACTATGAAAAAGAAGCAAAATATTCAAACAGAGTAGTCCATGTGCAACATAACGAATACAGCGATAATACTAGATCAGGAGTGCCGTGGTCACGTGGTTAGCGTGAACAGCTGCGAAACGAGAGGTCCTTGGATCAAGTCTTCCCTCGAGTGAAAATTTTACTTTCTTTATTTTCGCAAAGTTATGATCTGTCCGTTCGTTCATTGACGTCTCTGTTCACTGTAATAAGTTTAGTGTCTTTGTTTTGCGACCGCACCGCAAAACCGTGCGATTAGTAGACGAAAGGACGTGCCTCTCCAATGGGAACCGAAAACATATGATCGCAAGGTCATAGGTCAACCGATTCCTCCACAGGAAAACACGTCTGATATATTCTATACGACACTGGTGACGGCATGTGCGTCCCATGACAGCAATATGTTGTCGGCCCACCTAACTTGTACACTTGGCGAATGGGTAAAAAATTCTTCTACCTTGCCCGATTTAGGTTTTCTTGTCGATGTGATAATCACTCCCAAAAAATTGATCGCATTGGACGGACAGATAATAATTGTCTGGGAATATAAAATTAAAACTTTTCGCTCGAGGGAAGGCTTGAACCAAGGAACTCTCAGTCCGTAGCTGCTAACGCTAACCACGGGACCACGGCGCTCCTGGGCTCACATTATCCTTGATGTCATATCTTCTCATTGACTACTCAGTTTGTATATTTTGCTTAATTTTTTCATAGTTCCATATAACTTCTTCCTGTTTTCTCGATTGATCTGTGTTCAGTTTTTCAAGGCCCATCCACTGTGCTAACTTATAACTAAATCTGAGGGGGGTGCGATGGGGAGGTTCCCTTGTAAGTTCTAGGGGACTGATTACCATAGATGTTAAGTCCCATAGTGCTCAGAGCCATTTGAACCATTTTTTTTTAAATGAAGGAACGATGGGAGGAAAAGAGGATTAAAATGGGAAATAAGTTCAAACACGCTCCTCAGTCGGGCAAAATGAATTTAAAAAGTACGTACGAGACGGGAAAGGAAAATATTTCTTACCATACACCCCAAATCCTCGTCTGCGTACAGGCCAGGGAAATGTTTCTGGTCGCCGCAGTAAAAGGAGGTATCGGGCAACTCCACCCTGGAGGCGAAATTATCGTCGAAGTTCTTTTCGTAGCCGACTGGGTAGTATTCCTTGGGCGCGTTCATGACCTTGCTGAGCCCAGCGAGCGAGTATTTCTTGGGCGGTTCCGCGGGCGGCGGCCTGCGAGTGGTGGTGGTGGTGGTGGTGGTCGTGGTGGTGGTGGAGCTGGTCGTGCTGGTGGCCATGGCCGCCTGCAACAGCTGCTGCTGGCGGATGGCGATGGCGGCGGCCACCGTGTCCGTGCTGAGGTTGGTGGCTTGCGCGATGGCGCGCACCAGCGCCGGCTGCGGCGGCGTCACCAGCTGCTGCAGGGACACGCCCTGAGCCGACGCCGCCGTCGGCTGCTGCGACGCCAGAGTGCGCAGCGACAGCGTGTTGCTCGAGATGCCGTTGTCCGACACCAGGTCCTTCCGCACCTGCAGGTAATGCGAACACCTTACAGACGTGCCACCCTCCAGTTGCGATCTGTATCTTTATATAGACTCGTCAATCCTCTGTACAGCGATTGACGGAGAGAATATTAGAGATTTTCTGCCTATTCTACATTCAGACTCAACACTTAATATCAGTCGACAAATGCAAATAATGTGTGCAGTCAATATCTACCGTACAGCGCTGCCGATACCGGACCCACTCCCGAAATCACAAACCGCCTTACCGATAGATGGCTTAAATGTCGGACACTGTCTGGTGATCTCTGTAACGTGAAGCTTCCGAACCCACTCGAGTCGAAAACTTACTGCTCTGCAATTCGGCCAACTGTCTTGTAGGCTGCACAATGTTGGGATGCAACATAAGAATCAGAGAAACGGCTTGTTGTAATGGAAATAAAAATGCTTCAGTGGACATTTGGCCTGAAACTTCGTGATCGTACGACTAACGATGATATTCGCATGGGCAGTGTACTGGCATCTGTCACTTACAAGATGGCAGACGACGGTATGAATACGTACACTACATTAATATGTGGTGGGTCCCCAATTCACCTTCGTAACGGCTTAAACTCTGCTGGCGTCACTTTCAACGAGATGTCTCAGTGCCCGAGTAGGAATGGAAGCCCATTTTTCCTCAAGAGCCGAACCAGAGAAGGCAGTGATGTTGGACGCTAGGGTCTGCAACGAAATTGACGTTCTAACTCACCCCAGAGATGTTCCAGTGAGTTCATTTCGGAATTTCGGGCAGGTAACTACATTTGAGGAATGTTATTGTCTACAAACCGTTGCCTCACAGATGTTGTTTTATGACAGGGTGCACTGTCATGTTGATACAAACAATCATCGTCTCCTAACTGTACATCGACGTAGGCTGTACACAATGCTGTAAAATGTGTTCACATCCTCCCACCATTAGCGTTTTCTTCAGCGTGGAGACCAAGCCATAACTTTGAAAAACATCCCTATACTTAACACCACGTCCACATGATGGTGGGTAACGTCCTCCAAAGCCTTCTATCTGATATAGCGTCATTCATCACTCCTCATTACTCGTTTCTATTAGTTCTCTGTTCAGAGGCGACTCTTTGTACACCACCTCAAGCGTTGCGTAGAATTGACTACAGAAACATGTGGCTTATGAAGAGCTGCTCGACCATCGTGCGGCGTCCTTTTTAACACCATACACATAGTCATTGTGCTATCTGGACTGCTGGTAGCATTTTTGAATTCGCGAGTGATTCGTTTCGCTGATTTCGTGAGATTTTTTATAACCACCTTTCGCAATGGTCGACGGTCCCTGTCCGTCAGTACATGTCTTGGTTCAGTTGTGGTTGTTCCTTCGCGTTTCCATTTAACAGTCACATCACCGACAGTCGACCTGGGCAGCTTTAGACTGATTCAAACGTCCCTGACGGATTTGTTACTCAGGAGACATCCAATAACTTGTCCCTCTTCGAAATCACTGAGCTCTAATGATCGACTGATTCTGCCATTACAGTTTCTCTACTGACAACAAAATGACTGCTCCCCACTTTCTCTTACAGTGGCGGGTCCGCCTCTAGTGCCATCTAGTGGTCAAATTTGCAATACGTAGGTGTGTCCGGATGCCTTTGATCAAATAATGCACTTCTAACAGATCAAAATATAATAGCAATAGTTATCGTTAAAAGCCGATGATAAACGACCTATTTGGAGAGGGAGGTAAAGCTGGCTAGATAACCTCCATATAGACCTCAAGAAAACAGATCTCTACATCTACATCTACATCTACATACATACTCCGCAATCCACCATACGGTACGTGGCGGAGGGTACCTCGTACCATGACTAGCATCTTCTCTCCCTGTTCCAATCCCAAACAGAACGAGGGAAAAATGACTGCCTATATGCCTCTGTACGAGCCCTAATCTCTCTTATCTTATCTTTGTGGTCTTTCCGCGAAATGTAAGTTGGCGGTAGTAAAATTGTACTACAGTCAGCCTCAAATGCTGGTTGTCTAAATTTCCTCAGTAGCGATTCACGAAAAGAATGTCTCTTTTCGTCTAGAGACTCCCATCCGAGTTCCTGAAGCATTTCCGTAACACTCGCGTGATGACCAAACCTACCAGTAACAAATCTAGCAGCCCGCCTCTGAATTGCTTCTATGTCCTTCCTCAATCCGATCTGACAGGGATCCCAAACGCTCGAGCAGCTCAAGAATAGGTCGTATTAGTGTTTTATAAGCGGTCTCCTTTACAGATGAACCATGTCTTCCCAAAATTCTACCAATGAACCGAAGACGACTATCCGCCTTCCCCACAACTGCCATTACGTGCTTGTCCCACTTCATATCGCTCTGCAATGTTACTCCCAAATATTTAATCGACGTGACTGTGTCAAGCGCTACACTACTAATGGAATATTCAAACATTACAGGATTCTTTTTCCTATTCATCTGCATTAATTTACATTTATCTATATTGAGAGTTAGCTGCCATTCTTTACACCAATCCCAAATCCTGTCGGAGTCATCTTGTATCCTCCTACAATCACTCACCGACGACACTTTACCGTACACCACAGCATCATCAGCAAACAGCCGCACATTGCTATCCACCCTATCCAAAACATCATTTATGTTGATAGAAAACAACAGCGGACCTACCACTCTTCCCTGGGGCACTCCAGATGATACCCTCACCTCCGATGAACACCCACCATCGAGGACAACGTACTGGGTTCTATTACTTAAGAAGTCTTCGAGCCACTCACATACTTGGGAACCAATCCCATATGCTCGTACCTCGTACCTTAGTTAGGAGTCTGCAGTGGGGTACCGAGTCAAACGCTTTTCGGAAGTCAAGGAATATGGCATCCGTCTGATACCCTTCATCCATGGTTTGCAACATATCATGTGAAAAAAGGGCGAGTTGCGTTTCGCAGGAACGATGCTTTCTAAAGCCGTGCTGATGCATGATTAGCAACTTCTCTGTCTCAAGGAAATTCATTATATTCGAACTGAGAATATGTTCGAGAATCCTGCAACAAACCGATGTTAAGGATATTGGTCTGTAATTTTGAGGATCTGTCCTTCTACCCTTCTTATACACAGGCGTCACCTGCGATTTTTTCCAGTCGCTCGGGACTTTACGTGGGGCAAGAGATCTCCACCTTGATCAAGTACAAGATAGCACTAAGTGGTGAAAGACATACAAGAGGGCGAACTCCCCTTTACTGCGAGACAAACTTTGAGGAGAAGGGCAAAGATATGACTCTGTAAGTGCCATAATCTCTCTTATCTTTTCCTCAGGATCCCTACGTGACATGTACGACCGTGACAGCAAAAGTGTGGCTCAGTTTTTTGAATTCACATTCTTTAAATTTATCCAACAAGGTTTGGCGAGAACAACGTCGCGTCGCCTTTCTTCCAACCGTTACCTTTGAAAGGGCCCAGCCGATTTCTTTCGTCATCCTTCCCTAATCCGAACTTATGCACCGTCTCTATTTATCTCGTCATTGACGAGATGTTCCACACTAATCTTCCTTCTTCTAAAGATTCCCATGTACACTGATGAGCCAAAACGTTATGACCACCTGCATAATAGCTTGTTTGCCCGTCTTTGGAACGAAATACATAACTGATTCTGCGTTACAGGGATCCGACAGTTTGTTGATTGTTTTGTGGAAGTAAGTAAGTAGTGGGGTTACAGGGGTGTGGCCGCACTCTCCATTGTTCCCATGTATCCAAGATGGAGGCGATGACGTCATAAAAGATGGCGACATGTAGACTTGATAACAATGCACGATGTCATCGGAGATACGGAGTGACCGAGAAGTTCTAGGCACTGCATTCTGGAACTGCGCAACCGCTACGGTCGCAGGTTTGAATCCTGCCTCGGGCATGGATGTGTGCGGTGTCCTTAGGTTACTTAGGTTTAAGTAATTCTAAGTTCTAGGGGACTGATGACCTCAGAAGTTAAGTCCCATAGTGCTCAGAGCCATTTGAACCAAGGAGGTATATAAACTACATAGAGTGGCTATCTGTGACGTAACAGCGCTCCCAGCGGCAGCAAAAAGCAACACCGGGCGCCATTTTTTGAAACGTCTACATGTCAGTATATTTACATTTGGTGTATAGTACTGGCGTTAGAAAATCACTGTTTTCCGGTTGTAATTTGTTTTAAAAGTCTTATTGACCGATCGCGAATCATGCCCAGTGTATGTGCAGCGTACAATTGCGCTAATAGAAGTGATAAAACAACTGGAATATCATATTTCAGGTGAGTATCTAAATGCGTGTTGTACTTAGCGTCTTGTGCATCATTTTCGTGTTTAAGCTGTATACAAAATGTAAATGAGCTACTGTATACACGTCTCTTTATTTTTAGATTTCCTCTGAAAAAGAAAGAGCTATTAAGTCGGTGGGTAGCCAATATGAGGCGAGATAAGTGGCAGCCAACTCAATATAGCTACATATGCTCGTTTCACTCTGAAGATAGATACATGTATAGTACAACCGAGAAAAGGCGACTTCTGGCAAACGCAGTACCGACAATATTTACGTTTCCTGACCATCTGCAGAAAACAACTATAGTATAGAGACAACCAAGGAAACGGCTTGTCAGTGAAGAATCAGCTTCCTTATCAAATGAACCAGGTAAAATAGTTTTCGTGTTATTTATTTACTATATGGGTTATGTGTGAATTTTACTATTAATCAATGTATGTTTAAAGAAAAATAACGCTTAATGATAATACTTCATTTTTGTAGGTGAAAGAGTGAATCAGAATGATCACACAGATCATTCTTATTGTTTGCCTAGCCCCAAAAAATTGAAACAGAATTATGAGGCACTACAGAAAAGGACCGAAAAGCTGAGGAAGCAAGCGAAACATGCAAGGCAAAGTGTTTCAAGAAAGAAGAAACAAATTGTGACATATAAAACAGTGGTTGTGTGTCTAAATAAGAGACTGTGCTTCTGAAGTGATAGGATGTGACAAAATAATGATATTCTGAAGCCCTTTTTGCAATGCAGAACAAATGTTCAATTCCTGAATATCCTAAAGAAATAAGACAGTGTGCCCTTACACTCAATTTTTACTCCTCCAAAGTTTATAATTATTTGAGGAAGTTTGTTAAATTACCCCATCTTCGAACTCTCCGCAGGTGGGCAACTACAGTAAATGGCAGTCCTGGATTTACAGAAGAAAGCTTAAAAAAATTAGCAGATGAGGTTCAACGTAGTTCAGGACCTATTTTAGCTGCACTTATGTTCGATGAGGTGGCTCTTAAAAAAGACTTAATATAGGATGGTAATAAGGTCTGGGGTTATGTTGACTTAGGGAAAGGATGTGAGGAAAGTGATGCTAGCCAAATAGCAAAAGAGGCACTAGTGTTTATGGTCACTGGGATTAATAGGAGTTGGAAAATTCCTTTTGGCTATTGTTTTCTTAATGGTTTAACAGCAAGTGTGAAACTTAATTTACTGCAGGAGTACCTCCGTAAATTGGAGGAAACTGATGGAAAAAAGGTTTCGTTGCAATAAAATGCATCAAAAATAGCTTTTATACTGTTTCAGAGGGTATATTCAAATTGTTAACAGTGGCAGAAAGGGTTCTCAGGGACTGTCAAACCTTAATATGGAAAAAGAACTTCCTTTTGTAGTTGTGTGTGGAATTGTTCAGAATGTAGGGTGACAGGCCGAATTTATTTACTTGATTTTGACCATTTAATGGTGCCAGCTGAATTTGGAGAAGAGTCACATTACTCTTTTCTAGTCAGGATGCTGTTAAAATAGTATTTTAATTGTAGGTTACACGATTTGTGCAAAAACCAGGCCAATGGAAGAAAGAGGGAAACATATTCGGCAAAGATATACAAACCTATATTGTTTAAGGGACAATGAAAGGTCCTCTGCTGTCAATTGATCGCTTTTGGACCTACTGAACTATTTAAAATTGTTTTTGACCTAATCTATATGGCATTGCAGCGAAATGAACTGCAACATTTCGAAATAAACTTTTCAATTAATCGATGTCACAAGTGTGTTTCATTTCTTTTAGCCTTCATCAGTATATGTTTTACAGTAGAGAAATCAGATTGTCAGTGCAGATTGGCTTTTTTTTTTACGCTATGCGTAGTAAACAATAACAACATTCAGTATTAGCAGACGACGTGTAGGCTGCACCTTGACGTTACAAGACATGGCGGCTCAGTTTTCAAGTTGCTTCAAAGATGGCGGTGCCATAGCCAGTCTATGTTGTTTATATGGGTCGTTGATTTGAACCATTTGTCATCCAAGATGGCGGCTTTGACGTCATCCAAGATGGTGGATTTAGGCGGGAAGATAGGTCAGTTGGGCTAGCTCCACTAACCTAACCCCCCTTCCCCAGAAAATGGCGGGAAGTTCAAATTGCATCAGGACAATGCAACACAACTAAGAAAATGGCAGGAAAATAGGTCACTTGGGATATCTCCACTAACCTAAGTCATCCGACAGCCACCTCATCCTAGGGATTGGCGCGATGTCTGAATTTTGGCGGTAAAGAAAGGCCACATCGGCTATCTCTACTGACCTAGGAAAATGGCAGGAAAGAAAGGTCACTTGGGTTACCTCCACTAGCCTATGTCATCCAACTGCCACTTCATCCTAGGAAATGGTCAGAAAATGACTCGTCCTGTGCTAGACACAAGTCTATTATTTAGGGTGCTGTCGTCTGTTCCGTGATGTAATCCAAGATGGCGGCCACGATGTCGGCTAATGACGCAAGTACCATTATATGATATGGCGCATTTTGGCGGGAAAGAGTGTGTTCACCACTAGGTTTGGACCTAGTTCACAGTACCACCAACAGAGCATGCTGTCGTCCATTCCATTACATGATCCAAGATGGCGGCCATGATGTCAGCTGATGATGCAAGTACCGTTATCCAAGATGGTGGGAAACAGTGTGTTCACTATGAGGTCTGTACCTAGTACACAGTACTGCCTCCAGAGACCGCTGTCATCTGTCCCGTGACCTAACCCAAGATAAATGTCTGGAAGGGGAAATGACTCAGCCTGCACTGGGCTGATGGAGAGAGGATGGAGTTTACTTTATCTACTTTGGAACAATTTATTTAGGGATGGATTTGAGATAGTATATATATCACACTGATAGAAAACACATGTTCTGACATGCTTGGGGTCATGCCACACTTCCCACAGACCTGTAAACTATTCCTAAATAACACACTACCAACTACTTCTAAATTACCGAAATAATTTCAGTACTGACATGCGAACTCCTCCTAAATAATGCAGTACACTGATGTGCAGGCACGAAATCAACTCTTAAACTGTCCAAATAACACATAGCACAGCCTACAGATCTGCTCGCAAAATAATGCAATAGACACACAAACAACGTGCACAGACACCGCCTGCTGCCCCCTGTCCATTGGACCGCACAGGAGGCTATCGCACATTCTCCCAGAAGTCAGGATGCACCAGCATCCCCTGCGAGGTGTCACACAGGTGCCTGTTCGTGCCCTGCAGGCATGAGGTGGCGAGATCCCTTTCATAATTGACACCTGAGAAATTCCGCTTGAAATACATGTTTATCTATGCACCATTGGTGACGCGACTGGATGGGAGCAAAGACCTATTTGCAGAGCTCGCCGCCGCCACCGTGAGCAACCGCCGGATGCAAGCCAGTGCAAGCTACCACTCGGACGCCGCTGCTACCTGCAGCGAGCAGGTGAAAGTGGCTTCTGTTTTCAGGTATATAGTTAGAGTTCTCTGAGTGTTATACTAACGTCACAGAATTCCAATGTGCACTCACACCAGTCCCACATGCGAGACACCTCTGGGCAGCATGTGTGTTTTACCATTGTTGATGCGATATCTGGGGATACTGACAGCACCAAATAGCACAGAGTGCTAGCACGACATGCGAGACACATCTAACCGTACTTAACTGCCCAGCGTGGCTGACAACAAACCATTGCAAGCTCATCTAGCAAGGTTCTCAGTCTTATATTGATGCCACAAGGCTATGTAAAATAAGAACCAAGTCGACCTCTCGGAAATTGTATAGTGTCCCAGAAATAGTTAACACTCGTTTTCTTGATGCCTCAGCTTCTATGCGCGGAAATTCTTGCCCTAACTGAACTTGTTTACGAAAATAGCGCGGAATAACCTCAAATACATTCTTCCTCACGGTCCTAACGTAGCACCCTGTCCATCGTGTGTTACTCTTCCTGGTTTCAACATACGCAAACGTTCTCACCGCTATGTAGATACTCCTATATCCCAGCACGAAGGATGTCATGTGAATGAATCGAGCATTATGATTGAATTATTGATGCCACTGGTGTGGAAGCACTATCCGCCTTTTCTTTCTTTTTGCAGATGAGACTTTCAATGAGAAAGAAAGTACTTTACACAAATCGCCATATTGCACCGACAATTAAACCCTGCAAAGTGCCTCTACATATCATCAAATACAGAAATACTCTTACACTGCTGCCCACTGAGGACAGGAGATTGAATATTAGAGCGTGAAACTGATCTCCAACCCAGCAAAATATCACTGTGTACCATGTCGATATAGTATACATACAATTCCTATCCTGTGCCATACAAAATCATCCCTTTTACTTAATTTGTACATATACTGCAAAGACAGACAGCGTTGTATATACCCCTAGCAGCACTAGATATTTCCCTACAAGGTCGGCAGTCAGCCACCCCCGATGGGTGACCAGAGCGCCCTCAGCAGACAGAAAACACTCCCAGAACTGTTCAACAAATCCGGGCTCGCTTTCCCTCGGCACAAACGCGTTACTGTTTCTGGTCCAGACCTGCTTGCTCGCTAACTTTTCTACAACCATCTCCAGACTTGGGGATTACAATAACACATGTATTTTCGCATGGTTTGCCATAATATTATACCAGTTTCGCGCTACTTCTTGATATGAAGCACATTCAAGTTTTAGAACACAGAAAGAGAGGTTACGTCATTATCGTATGGATAGAACTGACATTAAAAAAATCGATAGAATTGCGAAAAATGATGGGGAGTAGGTATAAATTGACCGAATATAGACCGAAATGTGGGGAAATTGAGGAAGTTCTTGCATGTCTTCTGATTTGTGCAGAAAAATTTGCACATGGGGACAAGCCATGCAGCAGCAATAGGAATCTGAGAAAACGTCGATATGGAAGCAAAGGGAAACAGGGAAGCAGTCAATTTTTTCTCCATTGAGGTAGCACTACACTCTATGTCTATTGAGGTACCAGTGATACATACGAGTTGACTACTGTATTTGACACTTTTCTGGAATACAGAGAACCATTTTGCTTCTAAACTTACTTGCATCTGCGTTAAAGGATAACAGAGAGTGGAAGGGATGATCTGCATCTACATCCATACTCCGCAAGCCACCTGACGGTGTGTGGCAGAGGGTACCCTGAGTACCTCTATCGGTTCTCCCTTCTATTCCAGTCTCGTAATGTTCGTGGAAAGAAGAATTGTCGGTATGCTTCTGTGTGGGCTCTAATCTCTCTGAGTTTATCCTCATGGTCTCTCCGCGAGATATATGTAGGAGGGAGCAATATACTGCTTGACTCATCGGTGAAGGTATGTTCTCGAAACTTTAACAAAAGCCCGTACCAAGCTACTGAGCGTCTCTCCTACAGAGTCTTCCACTGGAGTTTATCTATCATCTCCGTAACACTTTCGCGATTACTAAATGATCCTGTAACGAAGCGCGCTGCTCTCCGTTGGATCTTCTCTATCTCTTCTATCAACCCTACCTGGTACCGATCCCACACTGCTGAGCAATATTCAAGCAGTGGGCGAGCAAGTGTACTGTAACCTACTTCCTTTGTTTTCAGATTGCATTTCCTTAGGATTCTTCCAATGAATCTCAGTCTTGCATCTGCTTTACCGACGATCAACTTTATATGATCATTTCGTTTTAAATCACTCCTAATGCGTACTCCCAGATAATTTATGGAATTAACTGCTTCCAGTTGCTGACCTGCTATTTTGTTGCTAAATGATAAGGGATCTATCTTTCTATGTATTCGCAGCACATTACACTTGTCTACATTGAGATTGAATTGCCATTCCCTGCACCATGCGTCAATTCGCTGCAGATCCTCCTGCATTTTGGTACAATTTTCCATTGTTACAACCTCTTGATACGCCACAGCATCATTTGCAAAAAGCCTCAGTGAACTTCCGATGTCATCCACAAGGTCATTTATGTATATTGTGAATAGCAACGGTCCTACGACACTCCCCTGCGGCACACCTGAAATCACTCTTACTTCGGAAGACTTCTCTCCATTGAGAATGACATGCTGCGTTCTGTTATCTAGGAACTCTTCAATCCAATCACACAATTGGTCTGATAGTCCATCTGCTCTTACTTTGTTCATTAAACGACTGTGGGGAACTGTATCGAACGCCTTGCAGAAGTCAAGAAACACGGCATCTACCTGTGAACCCGTGTCTATGGCCCTCTGAATCTCGTGGACGAATAGCTGGGTTTCACACGACCTTCTTTTTCGATACCCATGCTGATTCCTACAGAGTAGATTTCTAGTCTCCAGAAAAGTCATTATACTCGAACATAATACGTGTTCCAAAATTATACGTGTTCCAAAATTCTACAACTGATCGACGTTAGAGATATAGGTCTATAGTTCTGCACATCTGTTCGACGTCCCTTCTTGAAAACGGGGATGACTTGTGCCCTTTTCCAATCCTTTGGAACGCTACGCTCTTCTAGAGACCTACGGTACACCGCTGCAAGAAGGGGGGCAAATTCCTTCGCGTACTCTGTGTAAAATCGATTGAGATGGAGCTGTAACGAGGTACGATTTCATGGTAGACTGATGATACATTCTAGAGATGGAAAAGTTGCTACAGATCAACTTTTCCACTGTTCTGTCAGGATGCATCAGTCACGTGATGTAACCTGCATCCGACTCATACACAGCCACGTCTTCTGTATGTGATTTACAGCACTGTCTACATGCGATCGTTAACGGTAAACCTGTCGGTCATCAGAGGACTCTCATCTCATGTGTGATGAAACGTGACACTTTCCTCTAAGCGATATTTGATTTATGCGATGTACTCCATCCCCCTCTCGCATCTTGGGTGTAAAATTGAGACTTCAGCTTCATAACTAAGTTAGCGATAGGTGCTAGTGAGGCACTGCAATCCCCATGTATACATTTGCATGACAGATGTAGTGTTTACAGAGTTAGTGGCTGAATGACTTTCACATGTCGGACGCTGCTGTGCATTTATCTGTTTCCTTGTAAGAGGTATCCCTCATTACTAACAATCATTTTATAGAGGCCTGGTGCAGGCATTGTACAATTTCTGAACCGTGACTGGATGTGAACAGTGGATGCTATACGTCTCCAGAAAGCTATATTGTGGTCGTATCATGCACAGCAATCGTTTTACGGAAGTAGTTTCTTCATTTTACTGTTCGATAACGCAGTTTGTCGTCGAGAAACCGGGAAAAAGGATGTATGTCATGCACTTGAAATATATTTCTTACATTGGAATACTTACAGCGCTACATTCCATACGACTGATAGGTCGGAAACACAAGCGATTTAACATTGTAGCTCGTTTTAAGTGCAGAACGTCGTAGCCTTGGAGTGCATGTGTTTATGTTCTCTCTTACCAATACCTTCCAGGTCCTGATCCTAGACTCAGGATTAATACTTTAAAATTGATAGCTTGTTTGATTTACATAAAAATGCTTCGAACTCCATTCGTCTGGAGCTTCATCACGGATAAAATCATTCGTTTCTTTTTCTTTTTAACCATCTGCTATTACATCACGACACTTTCCAATCTGTTACTATACATGGATAAGGAGTGCTAACCTCCTCGACATGGGCGCATCTCGAGAAATCTTATGCACTTGGATGCGTGAGCACTCGGCAAGCTCCATTCATTCACGAAGCATGGAATGTAGCGGTCTTCTTCTGGTCGGTCGCAGATTAAATCGCTAACGGTGCTGCAGGGCGGATTGGTCAATGACACTGTGAGGAGGGTCTTTCACTCTCTAATTTCCACCGAATGCTCAAAACACGGTCCTATTGCACAAACTAAGGCCATCCTGTTTCTACACGGGTTGCAGAAGATGTTGGATGTGGCTATCTCTGACTTCTGATCAGTTCCGACTTAAATTGGAATGATCACATGCACATACGCAGGGAGACAGATCGTACATTAAGCGCTATGCTTGAGGTGCTAGAAATATGTAGAGCACTGTCTGATATACTTTGATGGTGTAAGTGTTTGAGAATTAACAATCAATGGACGTACTGCACTGCCATGTATCCACGTTCGCTATGATACTCACAAAGTGGAGAAGCGGTGGTTTGGCTATGATACTGAAATTGGGAAACATGCTGTTGCAGCATTGATCGGTGTAGAAATTACTGTAAAATTGCTGAAGTTGTTCACACTATCGACTGTGGTGCTTATTATTAGAGTACAATGATGGTGTCTTTTCCATCCCATCCGCCCACTGGTACGCTGTTGTTACCACATAATGATTGACTGATATTGCTTGTCTGAGTCGGAGAAAGAGTTTTGGCGGTGGGACAGAACTTTCTGGTGTTGGATAGCACCGAAACAGCAATTGGGTACATTACTGCAATGTGAGGAATCAGACAAAACAGAACGCAGAACCATTGGGTATTCCATCACTGTGACAGATGAGTTTAAATGTAGAGCGCAGAATCACTTTCGGACAGCAGTTCGGAAACTATCCACAACACCACAAAAATTCCCCAAATTTGCTTATGTTGGAACTCTCTTTTATTTAAAATCATCCAGTGTTTGAGTGTGTGTGGTGTGTTATGGCAGCCTCAGTAATAACATGATTTATATGGTGTGACATCTAGTTTTCTGCGAGAGGCCGTGGATCAGGACGTCTTAATGTCAGTTTAGAACCTGACACAGACCTCGAAGTCGTGGCAGAAAAACAAAATGTATGGCTATGTAAAAAGTGTGCTACAGCAGAAACAGATAATGTTTCAAAGAACGACACAGGGACACAGGGAGTGTCTCTTGCGATTTACAGTATAGCCCATGGAATACGATCATCCTCCTACAGTACAGGTCATGAAACCTTAAACTGACCTCTGCAGTGGATCGAAAGCTGTATATTTAATAGGATCGTCCCACAAGGGGAACAGCAGTAGCAGTTTGACTGGTAAAATTAGTATGGATGGGCTGTTCCATTCGGATTGCTAGGAGGAATGCTATTCTGGGAAGCAATGCGACATCTCTCTGTCCGTGCTGGACTCCACCACAGCTATGAGTCATCGCACCAGCATTGGTGCCTAGCTGAGTTCTATGTCGGATGAAGTTAGTGGAGCTTTTATAGTTCGCAATTTTTCCTTGTTGGATGGTACAGAATAACGATGATAGCATGTTGGGCTGATGGAGGTGAATGGACGCTGATCTGCTTCGGGCTGTAGTATGTGTATCTGGTTTGAAGACGCAGCACAATGTGCGCATTTCCACCGAATTGTCAAAACACGGTCCTAATGCACTAACTCAGGCTATCCTGTTTCTACAACGGTTACAGAAGATGTTGGATATGGCTTTCTCTGACTGCTGCTCAGTTCCGACTTAAATTGGAATGATCACTTGCGCAAAGCTGTAGAAATGGGATAAGTTGCACAACGTGTAAGGGTGACTGAAACCATGTTGATATTTTACTATAGCAGACAGGTTCGAGAATGGTGACTTGTTTCGAGATATGAGAGTGCCAGAAATATGAATGAGTAGTGGTTGTAATCATTAAAGGACTTGTCAATAGGCTCCAACGCAGGTATGTGCTTGAATGGAAAGACCTGATTCCAAACCATAGACATCATTTCTAGCGGATAGCGTAACACTAGAGATCTGAGAAGCTAGCGTACGTTTCTTACGACCTCAATCAGCAAACCATCTACTACTGTTTGTGATCCTTCTCAATCAGTCATCGCTTATAACTCAGTGGATATATTACAGAACCTCTGACATGTTATCGAGACAGAATATGTTACAAATACTATAGAAATATCTAGCTGTGTGAGGGAGTTGCAGATAGCAGGTTCACACCATGTTCCTTAGCCGAATCACTTTAAAAATTCATCGATTTTATCATGAGGTTGCATCGTGGGCTACATGTACCAGGCTGCTGGTATGATATAAACACTCCAACGATCACCGTCTCGGCATTGGTCTGGACAAAAAAATCACCTCATTCAGAGGTAATGTCGCATCTCAATTTATAAAGCAAGTATAGCTTTTAACATGGATACTTATGTGCACCTGTAGAACCAAGACCGCTTGTGATAGTAACATACAGTAGTTGTCGTGATCGGGTTTTTTAATGTATGAGACGATTATGGCTCTCTTTCTAATACACAGTGGTATCAGTCAAAAGAAAAACTTATGAGACATGTCCACCCATCGCTAATTTTCTCTCAGTATCATTATGTATTGTAGTCAATCACTTATTGAAGAAGTATTATTCTTAGTAGTAGTAGTAGTAGTAGTAGTAGGGGATGCGTTATAGGTTCACCTTGAGCATCAGGCTTATAAAGTATGTGTTTGTGTTCCGACATGTGCAAAGGAGATGACTGTGGAATACTGTGAAAGTAGGGGGAAGAGTATGTCAAGTCATAAGAATGGTAGAGATACTTCTATTTCCAGGGCCACAGTCATCAGCAGGATGTATTTCCGATACTTCGCTCATTGTCAAATGTTCTTCAATTGAAACCGCAATCGTAACATTTCATTATAAGTATAATGAAAAAAAAATGTGACCGGTTTTCTAGGATGATTCCGTCTATGCGTGGCCTGTGGTGGGAATGAGTCACATTTCCAGCTAACGGTAGGAGCCGTCCGAATGCAAAGGTCTGTTGGAACGCAGGAATGTAGCTCAGTTAACTGTGTCGCCCTCTAGATGGCAGAATAGTGAACTAATACGTAGTATGTGTTGGGCAGCTTTCGTGATTGCGTGGAAATTTGAGAAAACTGAAAATGGAGGTGTGTTTGCGCTGGACCGTTATTCCCTCCCATGTAGATTGTTCAGTTGACTGCTTCTGTACATTTCGCACCTTTATTTAGTTGAGGGAACATCGATTGTGGTGTGTGCATCTAGAAGGGGAAAAACACGTTTGCCGGTTCTCTAGACATGAGAAACACATGAGTTGACTTTGTAAATTAGGGATGATTTGGAATCTGTTACATCACAGACATTGGTATTTGCGAGTGGAAATATCAGTTTCCTCTATTTGTTTCGAGTTTTCATGTAAAGGTCTTCGCAGCTGGGATAAGTTTCTAGTTACTAAGTGGTCTAGAGCATGTTCCACCTCGCTAAAGCTTTGAGTTTGTAGAGGAACAATTTCCAGTCTATATGTTGGGAATTATGTTGTGCGAGCAATCGGTAGGATGCAACTGTGTGCTTGATATCGAGAAGTACCGAGAAAATGGTATAATATTTTAGCAAACTATGCGAAAATACATGTGTTCTTGTAATCCCCGAGTGTGGGGATGGGTGTAGAAAAGTGAGCAAGCAAGCTGGTCCGGACCAGGAACAGTAACGTGTTTGTGCTGAGGGGAAGAAAGAACTTTAATCCGCTGAGGGCGCTCTGGTCACCCATTGGGGGTGGATGACTGCCGACCTCACAGGGAATTCTCTGGTGCTGCTAGAAGTATTTATGATGCTGTCTGTCTTCATGGTATATGTACGAATGATGTAAAAGGGATGATATTGTATGGCACAGGATAGGAATTGTATGTTTACTACATCGACATGGTACGCAGTGATGGAGATCGGTTTCATGCTCTAATATTCAAGCTCCTGTCCTCAGTGGGACAGCAGTGTAAGAGTATTTCTCTATTTGACGATATGTAGGGGCACTCTGCAGGGTTTAATTGTCATTGCAATATGGAGATCTGTGTAAAACACTTTATTCCCACAAAAAGTCTCGCCTCCAGAAAGAAAGAAAAGGCGGGTAGTGCTCCCACACTGGCAGCATCAATAATTCAGAGATTAAATCCGATAAGAGTCAATCATAATGCTCGATTCATTCACATGACATCCTTCGTGCTGGGATATAGGGAGTCTCTACATAGCGGTGGGAATGTTTGTGTATGTTGGAAGTATGAAGGGTAACATGTGATGTACAGGGTGCTACGTTAGGACCGTGACGAAGAATGCATTTAAGGTTATTCTGCACTATTTTCGTAAACAGGTTATATTAGGGCAAGAATTGCATGATAAAAGCTGAAACATCAAGAAAATGAGCGTTAACTATTTCTGGGACACTATACAATTTTTGAGAGGTCGATTCGGTTCTTATTTTACATAGCCATGTGATATCAGTATAAGGCTGAGAACCTTGTTAGATGTGCTTACGATGGTTTGTAGCTATGAGCGCCCACTTAGTGGCAGTGCGTCACTCACGCTGGACAGTTAAGTACGGTTAGATGTGTCTTGCATGTCGCACTAGGAACAGTGCACCCTGTGTTATTTGGTGCCGTCAGTATTCCCAGGTATCGTGTCAGCAATGGTAAAACACAGAGGAGTCCCGCATATGTGACCAGTATGACCGCGTGTTGGAGTTCTGTAACATCAGTATAACACTCGGAGAACTCTAACTGTATACGCAAAAATAGCAGCAACATTCACCTGCTTGTTGCAGGTGGCAGCGGTGTGAGAGTGGTGGCTCGCACTGGCTTGTTTCCGGTGATGGCGTGCGGCGTCACCGCGCTCTGCAAATGTGTCTTCGCTCCCATCTGGTCGCAACACCAATGGTGCCTAGGTGACCACATATTTCGAGAGGAATTTTTTAGGTGTCATGTATGAAAGGGATGTCGTCGCCTCATGCTTGTGGGACCCGAACAGGGACCTGTGCATCACTTTGCGAGGGGTGCTGGTGCATCCCAACTTCTGGGAGCATGTGGCATAGCCTCCTGTGCGATCCATTGGACAAGGGGCGTCGGGCAGTGTCTGCATATGTTGTTTGCGTGTCAGTTGCATTATTTTGCGAGCAGGTCTGTAGGCTGTGCTATGCGGTATTTGGTCAGTTTACAAGTTGATTTCGTGTGTGCACATCAGTGTACTGATTATTTAGGAGGAGAGTGCATGGATGTACTCAAATTATTTCGGTAATTTAGAATTTGTTTGTAGTGCGTTATTTAGGTGTAGTTTATAGGTCTGTGGGCTGTGTGGCATCACCCCAAGCATGTCAGAGCATCTGTTTTGTATCAGTGTGATAAATATACTATCTCAAATCCATCCCTAAATAAATTGTTCCAAAATAAATAAAGTACACTTCTTCCTCTCTCCAGCAGCCCAGACTAGGCTGAGTCATTTCCCCCTCCAGACAGTTCAAAAATGGCTCTGAGCACTATGGGACTTAACATCTGTTGTCATCAGCCCCCTAGAACTTAGAACTACTTAAAATTAACTAACCTAAGGACATCACACACATCCATGCCAGAGGCAGGATTTGAACCTGTGACCGTAGCCCCTCCAGACAGTCATCTTGGGATATGTCACAGAACAGACAGCAGCGCTCTCTGGTGACAGTACTGAGTACTACATCCAGAGTTCGTGGTGACCACACTGTTTTCTGCCATTTTTCCCATCGTCTTGGGTTACATCATGGAATGGACGACAGTGCTCTCTGGTGGCAGTACTGTGTACTAGGTCCAGACCTCGAGGCAAACACACCGTTTTCCGCCATCTTGGATAATGGTACTTGTGTAATCAGCTGACGTCACAGCCGCCGTATTGGATTATGTCATGGAATGGACGACAGTGCACTCTGTTGGTGGTACTGTGTACTAAGACAGTTGGAGTCCGGACCTTGTGGTGAACACACTGGGTGCGTTCCTGTCTCTAATTGTTTAAATAAATAGAGCATGCAAAATAATAAAAACTTATGTCTAGCACAAGACGAGTCCCTTTCCCACCATTTCCTAGGACGAGGTGGTGGTCAAATGACTTATGTTAGTGGAGGTAACCCAAGTGCCTTTTCTTTCCCACCATTTTCTTATGTTAGTAGAGATAGCCCAAGTGGCCTTTCTTTACCGCCAAAATTCAAACTTCGCGCCAGTTCCTAGGATGAGGTGGCAGTCGGATGACTTAGGTTAGTGGAGGTAGGCCAAGTGACTTTGTTTCCCGCCATTTTCTTAGGTTAGTAGAGATAGCCCAAGTGGACAGTCTTTACCGCCAAAATTCAAACTTCGCACCAGTCCCTAGGATGAGGTGGCGGTCGGATGACTTAGGTAGTGGAGGTAGCCCAAATGAGCTATTTTCCCGCTATTTTCTTAGGTGTGTTGAATTTTCCTGACGGAATTTGAACTACCGCCATTTTCTGGGGGAGGGGGTTAGGTTAGTAGAGTTAGCCCAATTGACCTATCTTCCAGCCATAATCCGCCATCTTGGATGAAGGCACGACCGCCATCTTGGATGACGTCGTGCACGGTTTCCGAGTCAACACACCACCATTTTGAATGATGTCATCGGCCTATCTTGGATACATCTGGCAACAGTGGTGAGTGGGGCTGCACCCCTGTAGTCCCACTACTTACGTGTCATTAGATGTCTATGCACAGGTCATATAATTCGCATAAATAACGCCCATGATTTGCGTATGTGGTGATGGCGCCTGATAGCGATTCGGATGAACTTCAGAGTATTTACATCAAGTGAATTGGTTCGCCAAGACATCAACATTTGTTCACTATAACGTTCCTCAAACCACAGTAGCATAGTTCTGGCTCCGAGACATGGACAATTAAACTTTATGACATTGCCATCGGGGAAGACATCAAGAATGAAGGGATGCAGGTGGTTCGTAGCTGTCAATGTGTCTTCGATTACCAACACAGGTCCCATGCAAGCACTGGAGACCTACCAGCCTGTGTCTGTGGTGCGCTGCACATTTGAAGCTGCCGTTCATCTCAATGATGGCGTTTGTGGAGACGACCAGTCTAGAAAAATGTGATTCTGTGGAAGAGCCGACACGTTTCCATTGATCGTTGGTCGAATCCCAATGGTCCCGTGTCCAGTGCAATCATAACTGATGATGTCGTGGGTCAACATGTGAACATGTAGGGGTGGTTTGCTGCGGAGCTCTACATTCAACAATGTACCATGAATGGTGTGTTCTGAAAGTCTAGTGTGTGCACCAGCACTGCGCTCCTTCGGCAGAGATGGCACAGATCACCGTCTATCCTACTTTACAGAGCAGACATGTCTCCAAACCCCACATTTTGTGAATAGACTTCCAACCATATAGCGCCTAATGGTAGTTTCACTGTCCTTCTAACTCCTTCCGCAGATGCTCACGACAGTAGCACGTCAACATTCGACCACCTTCGCCATTTCCGAGATACTCATTCACAGGCTCTGTGTAATAATAATCTGCCCTTTGTCAAAGTTGCTTATTTCAATGGATTTCCCCATTTGCAGCCCACATCTTCGCTAGGGTGGTCCCCATCTGTGTCTGCTCTGCTTACATGGTGTTGTTATCGTGTCACGTGTCCTCAGTGCTACCAGATGGCATCCAACATGGCGGTAGGCAGTAGTCATAAGTTTTTGGCTTATCAGTGTTGTTCATCGAGCATTTCAGTTAACATTTTGGTGGGGGGTATGCTGACCTGCTGCAATCCAAGTAGGGCGTTTCTGAATTTTTTTTCTCTGTCTGCTGTCATGCAAATTAGGCAAGGACTCCCAGAGACACAACAATACTCAAGAACTTGTCACACTAATGTCTTGTATGCCATTTCCTCTGCAGGCCCTCTGCTTTTTCCTAGAACCCTTCCAATAAATCTAAGTCTTCCGTTCGTCCATCTAATCCCCCTCCCTCCCCCACCCCCTGATACTGATTTCACGTGAACGCCATATTTCATATAGTTTCTTAGTATCTGCCCTAGTATTAGATGATATCGGATTCTTTCTCTTCTTATAGACGTTGTCTTAGGATTATTCACATTTGTGGAGATCTTCTAATCATTACATCAAGTGGATCTGTAGTATCTGTATCTAGTTTGGATGCGTACCACACTGCGCGCATTTGTGCCAAATGGTAAAAGCACGGTCCTGTTGCACTAACTCTGGTCATTCTGTTTCTACACGTGTTGCAGAATGTGGTGGATATGTCTTTCTCTGACTTCTACTCAGTTCCGACTTAAATTGGAATGATCACATGCGGAAAGCTGTAGAAATGGGATCAGCTGAAAGATGCGTAGGGGGTGACTAAAACCACATTGGAATTTTACTGTAGCAGCTAGGCTCGGGAAAGGTGACTCGTTTCGAGATGTGGGAGTGCCAGAAACATGACTGAGTAGTGGTTGTAATTATTAAAGGAAATGTCAATTGGATCCAATGCAGGTATGTGCTTGAATGGAATGACCTCTTTCCAATTCCCAGACATCATTTCTAGCGGATAGCGTAACACTAGAGATCTGAGAAGCTAATGTATCTTTTCTTACGACCTCAATCAGCACATCATCTACCACTACTGTTTGTGTTCCTTCTCAATCAGTCATCGCCTATAACTCAGTGGATATATCGCAGAACCTCTGATATGGTATCGAGACAGAATGCGTTACAAATACTATAGAATTATCTAGCTGGGGCGGTGTGAGGGAGTCGCAAATACCGCTTACATACCACTTTCAAAATGCGGTAATTTTATCACGAGCTTGCATAGTGGGCTACGTGTTGGTCTGATAATACACATTTCTACGATCACTATCACGGTATTTGTCCGGAGAAAACCACCTCATTCAGAGGTAATGTCATACCTCGATTTGTAAAGTGGGTATAGCTGTTAACATGGATACTTGTGTGCACCTATAGAACCAAGACCGCTTGTGACAATAACATACAGTAGTTGTTGCGATTTAGTTTTTTTAACATCTGGCCGATTACATCTCTCTTTCTAAATGATATATTCGCATTTGAGCATCACGCTTATAATGTATGTGTTTGTGTTCCTACATGTGTAAAGCAGATGACTAGTTCCAGTCGTAAGGAAGGTACAGATATTTCCATTTCCAGAGCCAGAGCCTTCAGCAGGGTATATTTCCGGTACTTCACTCATTGTCGAATGCCATTCAATTGAGACCGTGATCATAACATTTAATTGTAAGTATGATAAAATATATATGTGACCGGTTTTCTAGATAGATTCCTTGTATGCATGGCCTGTGGTGGGAATGATTCACATTTCCCGTTAACAGCAGAAGTTGTCCCAATGCACAGACTTGTTGGAGTGTAGGAATGAATCTGAGTTAATTTTGTCGTCGTCCCTTAACAATTCACACACATTTGAACATTTTTTGCGTGCTATCATTTGCCAAAATCTCATTTCGATATCTCAAATTGTCGGGGAAATTTGAGGAATGCTGTGAATATTTCGCTCTGGCTTTATCACTGACACGGCGCGATCGCCATTGAGTGTGATACGTCAGACTAATTTTCTTCACATTGATGACAGATAGAGAGCTCCAACCAAATCTAAAAAAAATTCTATCTGTTAGCTGAATTTCATACGCTTCAACATATTATGTAATATGCACCAAACGCAAAATCATAGCTATCTCTGTTTTTCGTTGGAAACTGTTTCGAATTTCGCGCAAATATCACAATAACTATGACCATTAACGATATGATGCGCACGTCATCACTAACCTGTTATGTAAAACTATAAGCAAAGCAAAAATGATTTTTTTTACCATATAGTTTCTGTAAAATCGTTTGAGAAAGACTGCGGGGCGTTCCCCTTCGATTCTGTCACCGCCGACCGACCGAAAGGTTTCAGTCACTGTCGGCCTCCCCTTCCGAACAAACGAATGAACTCGCCCAACGCTTTGGACGAAAATTGGTCACTGCTTATCGGCCACCGTATTCTGCGTGGGCTACACTGGTTGTAATATGACCTATTTTTAGGTGTTATTCTTCCATGGAAGACAGTTTTCTATCTGTGACTTCTTAGACTTCCCCGGCGTGACTAGTCTTGAAAGTCTCCTCGGATTTGTTGCCTTATCCTGAAATCAACTTGTTTCAATATTTCGGCGAACCAACTGCCCACCATCTTCAGGAGAACGCTGTTGCTGAGTCCTGCTGAAAACTGATTCTAGACTCAGCAGTAGCGTTTTCCTGAAGATGGCGGACAGCTGGATCACCGAAATAATGTATCATGTTGATTTTGGGATCCAGCAGAAAACCCGAGGAGACTTTCAAGGTTTATATCTGACGAAACGTAGGAAAAGGTTTGACTAAGCTTTTGCCATGCAACTGGCGGACTGTACGATTCCCATTGTATCGATCATCAAATTATAGTAGTCATCACTAACTGCATTATTTAAGCAGTGGATTTCACTAATATCTATGAGAAAAGTTTGTGAATGCATAACACAATGTTAAGAAGATAATAAAGGCAACGAGGAAATAATGCATGAAAATAAAAGATACCTATAATTAACAATGAAATTAGGAATAAGAATGCTATGCTATGCTCAAATACCTTGCCCTATAAATTTTACTTTTTGCTATATTTTTATTGTTTATTATGCATGAAATAATAACATCACAAGGAACTTCCGTTAAACATTCAAAAAATATTACACTAGTACTTTCTAGGTTTTGAGTTTCCTTCTTAGAGGTTTTCTTTGCACTCGCTGGAAATTTTTGCAGATAATTCAAGTTAGATCGATTTTTGCGTCTTTCTGTTCTTTTTTGGACCACAGGTGAAGCCTGTTTTGCGTTTTCCAATCGTTCTACTACGACTTCTACTCTCGGTTCTGCTACACCGTAAACACGGTGAATGGATGCACGACGTTTACGTGGTACATGGTAGTTGTTGACTCCCTTTTTAGCTGTGGTGTCACCAACGAGTTTGCAAGCTTCTTCAAACATTTAAGCGGCTCACCTGAGTATTGTCTTTGTAGTAATTGTGAAGGGCAAACGCATTCACTCCACTTACGTCTAATACGCGGAAAAATAATGCCATTGGCCATCTTTGGCTTCGACGACCAGCGATATCTGTTTCGACCAAATACATTTCTAGCAGAATCCTTAGCTAAAGATCCAGTATGTGCGCTTCTGCCTTCGTCACCTTAATCACTTGTTTCATTCAACGAATACACAGGTAGCGAAACAAATTCGTCTTGACTTTCGCACCGTTCCTATTCCAGTTTCGTTTGTCACTATCCGATCCATCGTCACTTTCTAAATTGTCCTCAAACGATTTTAAAACAGTATCCTCAAAGTCAGTGTCCGTAACAACCGTAGACGAAGACCTGGCTACTGAACCCACAACACAAAGTCCCAGGTGAGGTCTCAGAGACTGTATAGCACGGAAGAAGCAGTAATAGTGTAGGTCCAGATTACATTCGAGTATCTACTGGCGAAGAAAACTACGATAGATTCGGGGAAGAACTAGACTACGCACAATCTCCTCTCTCACCCCTACGCATTATCATAAGAGTGACAATTAACGCTTTGCTGTCAGTGAGACCGCACGTGGGACGTGAAGGTTTAAGGCAGACAGGAAACATTGTGGAGTGATACGCACCTGGAAGTGGTTGTTGGCATTGTTGAGGGCGTTGCGCAGCGCCTGAGGCGCGGGCAGCGGCAGCGGGTGCGCCACGGCTGCGGGGGCGGCGGCTCTGGTGATGGAGGCGGGCAGTGCCTGGAACACCGGCAGCCCCGCCACCCCCGCAGCCGCGCCCGGCGCCAGCCGCGATGGCCGGCTCACGTTGCGCGCCGGTGCGATCGGCTTGAACGGCGGGATCACGCCGCCCGGGACCACCACCTGCTGACACACACACACAACCGTTGCGTTAAGGGGTGCCTCGCAAACAAAAAGCGAGACAACACATTTTATTTCCAGTGGAGTGACCACGCGGATCATCGCGTTCAATCCCAAGACGTCACAGTATTTCACTATCCCCAGTAAAGTATGGCATTATTCGTAAGTTCCTCTGGTGGCGACAGAACAGGACTGTGCGAGAGCTGAAAGACATACAGAAAAATAGCACATATCATTGGATGGAGCATTTCTCCAAGTTTCGATTCGTAGTGCGCTCCCTAGGGTAGTTGCAGAACGCACCACTATCGGCGAATCATCCACTACGTATTGTCACATCAAATTATTTCGCGCCTGCAGATAGGCAACCCAATGAACAGATTTCCGAAGTGGGCTCGATACTGCTGCACGTGTCCGGACAGCAGTTGTAGCAATTTCAATAAATGGTATGCAAGTATTTACATTTTCAGTGTCACAAACGGTGCCGATACTGAGCACCTGTAATGTGAGATAAAACTTGCAGAGATGCTCTATCCTATAGTACATGTTGTACCTCTCAAAGGGGTGGGGGTGAAACAGAAGTGTTGCCCATGATGCGCTAATACCCAGACTTTATTCATCCACTATTTGAGAATGAGAGCACTTAGCCACTTAATTTAATTAATTGATTAATTTCAAACGTTTACGAAACTGTTTCTGCTGACCAGTTCATTGCCACTACAATTTCGCTGTTCGTGCAGTAAAACTGCCGCATCAGGCATGACCTGTTATTACCTCTTTATTAATAAATCTATTAGTAACAAACTTTGTACACAGTATTCACATATAACACGGAATGTACCTGCAAAATTCTATCGCTGTACGACATGTCGTTGAGGAGATATGACGTCATAAACATTGAAGTGCGTGAAAACGAAACAGCAGGACGAAATTCCCTAGAGGTACATGTGAAATATCTGTACAAACATGTGTGAAATATATTAAATACATGTGGAGTATATGTCACATATGCATACACAGGTGAAGCTCCTAAACCTCTGGATCGATTTCACCCAAACTTGTTACGCATTTCGCTATCTGAAAAGAAATACTGAGGGTTTAAGAAACAACAACCTAATATTGGGGTGCGAGTGTCCAGAAAAGAGTAGGGGAGGAATAGATGCACAGAGAGAGGGGGAAGAGGAGGTGAACAGGGAAATGAGGAGGAGGAGATGGACAGAGAGAGGCGGGAGGAGGAGGAGGAGGAGGAGGAGGAGGAGGAGGAGGAGGACAGAGAGAGAGTGTGGTGTCACCGCCAGACACCACACTTGTTAGGTGGTAGCTTTTAAATCGGCCGCGGTCCGTTAGTATACGACGGACCCGCGTGTCGCCACTGTCAGTAATTGCAGACCGAGCGCCGCCACACGGCAGGTCTAGAGAGACGTACTGGCACTCGCCCCAGTTGTACAGCCGACGTTGCTAGGAAAGGTTCACTGAGAATTACGCTCTCAATTGCCGAGACGATAGTTAGCATAGCCTTCAGCTAAGTCAATTGCTACGACCTAGCAAGGCGCCATTTAACCTTTGCTAAGTATCTAATGATGCATGTACAGTAACAAGACCAATGTTCACCAATTGTGGATTAAAGTTAAGTAATCCAGCAGCTACGTACTTTTCTTTATAGCATTCATTACGTATCCTGTTTCAGACCTCACGCCAGCCTGCGTGAGTTTAAGCGCGTGCCTTTCGGTTACCCGTCACTGTGGGCTGGCTGTCTTGTCAGTCCACAACAGAGAGGAGGAGGAGATGGCTAGAGAAAGAGAGGAGGAAGCGATGGACATAAAGAGGGGAGGAGAACATGACCAGGAGGGGAAGGAGGTGGACAGAGAGAGGGTGGAGGAAGAAGTGTGCAAAGAAAGGGGCAGGAGGAGATGGACAGAATTGGGGGGGGGGGGGAGATGTGGACAGTGAGACAGGGAGGAGAAGATGGATAGAGAGAGGGGGTAGTGTTAGATGGACAGAGATAGGTCGAGGAGGAAATGGACAGAGAAGGAGAGGATGAGATGGATAGAGTGAGGTTGGAGAAAAGGTGGAAAGAGAGAGAGGAAAGGAAAGGGAGGAGGTGATGGGCAGAGAGAGGGGGAAGGAGCAGATGGACTAATAGAAGATTGGAATAAATACATGCCCGAGCAACGCCATGTACTCAGAGTACACATTGATACAATGACATTATCAAAAACTGGTGTCTCATTACGAGAATGTATTCGTAGCCATCGTGGAGTTGTTGAGGAATACATATATAATTGGTTCAAATGGCTCTGAGCACTATGGAACTTAACATCTGAGGTCATCAGTCCCCTAGCACTTAGAACAACTTAAACCCAACTAACCTAAGGATATCACACACATCCGTGCCCGAGGCAGGATTCGAACCTGCGACCGTAGCGGTCGCGCGGTTCCAGACTGAAGCGCCTAGAACGGCTCGGCCACACCGTCCGGCAGTACATATATAGACACGCAGAATAAACATATATATATCTAATGTTGATAAGGTTTGTTTTATTTAAAAAGCTTTAAGAGTTTTCATATATAAAATCTGGAAGCATTACTTTTTAGAACCCCGCCGTAAAATGAAAAAGATGAACGTTAGTGACTAACATCCTGTCATTAGAGACAGTGCAGTAGCTCGTATGGAAAAGTATGGGGGTGCAGTCGGCTGCAGCTCTTTTAGACGAACAATTACAGCATCCACCGAAAATTATTTAGTGAAACCTGTGTTAGGATATCCGGAGGGGTATGAATCCACAGTACAATCGAAGTTCCGTAACTACAGTGCAGTCCCGCTCGATAGTAGCTAGACAGAAAATTTTACGTTCGTTGGCATACGTGATCCGTGCTGCTGGATTCATAACCAGGTAAATCGAGAGTACGTCACAAGAATGCGTGGTCAAAAAATAAAGAAAAAAAAATAAAACACGACGAGAATAATTCACACGAGCTTACCCTGCATCCACATTTTCGTCAATTTGACAGTGGCTGTATGGTATTTATTTTCGGCGGTTTCTGACATAATATGTTAGCGTATGTGCGTTTCATGATGCAGCAAAGAAGCTTGGAAAGAATTCGCCAGTCCACGTAACTCCAGTTCTCTAACGCAGAATAAGGCCATTTCGGTTGAAAATTCCTCATAATATGAGCTCTGCTTATATAACTGAGACTAGGGAATCACAGGAAGCACAAATCGCTAAAATGACATTTGGTAGCTTCCTGGTTCACGCACTCCATTCTAGTCAGCATGCGATGGTGCACTTTCGTCTGTGACTTTCAGTTCCTACACAAGCAGTATGTAGTAGTTCATAGTCTTCTCTCAATGCTGTAATTTTTCAACACACAAGACGCTTTCTCCCTAACACGCAAGCAGTTCACAAACGCTGCTGTTTCAGAAATACGAGTCTCTTGCCTCCGAAACTAATAATTTATTCCTTTCTGCACTAGGGTAATTGTACCTTCCACAGTCTACGGCAGATAATGACACGTCTTCAGACGAACTGTCGAAAGAGTTACTGTGTTTCAGGAAGGAACGTAAATATTTGACTACGTGGCAAAAAAGCTTTTATGTAAAATGTTCCCGGTTTTCAGCAGCCAGTTGTTACAACCACCTGATTGATATTGTTGTCTTCAGTCCGAAGACTGGTTTGATGCAGCTTTCCGCGATACTCTATCCTGTGCTTAAGCCTCTTCATCTCCGAATAACTACTGCAGCTTCCATCCTTCTGAACCTGCGTACGGTGTTCATCTCTTGGTCTTCCGCTATAATTTTTACTCGCCCACACTTCCCTCCAGTACTAAACTGGTGATCCCTTGCATTCTCTGAATGTGTCCTAACAACTGATTCCTTCTTTTAGTCAAGTTGTGCCACAAATTTCTTTTCTCCCAAATTTTATTCAGCATCTCATCTTTAGTTACTTGATCTACCCATCTTCAGAATTCTTCTGCAGCGCCACATTTCAAAGGCTTCTACTCTCTTTTTGTGTGAAGGATTTATCATCCACGTTTCAGTTCCCTGCAAGACTACACTCCACACAAATACCTTCAGAAAAGACTTTCTAAAACTTAAATCTATATTTGATTTTAACAAAATCCTCTCTTGCAGAAGCGCTTTTGTTACCATTGCCAGTCTACATTTTATATTCTCCCTGTTTATCAGTAATTTTGATACCCCAATAGCAGACTTCCCAACTACTGGACTTTAATTCCCTTTCTAAATTTCTCCTTGGTTTCCTTTACCCCTTGCTCAATGTACAGACTGAATAACATCGGGGATATGCTACAATACTGTCTCACTCACTTTTCGCTCCCTGTATTTTATCCCTAGTTGCCTCTGTAGCCGTAGTCGTAACGTACGCCTTGACTCAACTCGATGGTAATACGGTTCGAATTCTGGTGGTGGATGAAATTTTTACTTCCAGTATTTGTTCTGCGATGGGAGGCGAGGTGGTGACGCAAAGTTTCTGGTCACCAGTCTCCGCGACAGTATCCTGGATCAAATTCCTAACCTCTCCACAGTGTCTCGTGAAGTGAGGGCATGTGACGCTGTTTATTATAATCCGTCCTTCGTATGGGAATATTACTCTCGGCGGCCCTTTTGATGATTTTCAAGAGGAGTATGCCATGTACCTGCACCAGCTTTCACCCTCGCTGTTCCCTTCGTTCATGCCAACGCAAACTCAATATTACTCAGTACTAGCATTCGTCACAGACACAGATTCACATCTGGTTCTTCATAACACGTCGGAGGAAGGCGACAACGGAGCACTCCCAGTTGGACCTTCCATGAGCGGCGGTACAAGAGTTTTGCATCTGCTTCCCCTTCGTTCATTTCCTGAGTATGGGAGAACTAATTATTATTATTTATTTTACTCCTGGTACATTGAGAATTTCAAACACTGTATTCCAGTCAACATTGTCAAAAGCTTTCTTTAAGTCTACAAATGGTATTGAAGTGGGTTTGCCTTTCCTTAACCTATCTTCTGAGAGAAGTCGCAGGGTCAGTACTACTTCGCGTGTTAGGACATTTCTCCGGAACCCAAACTGATCTTCCCCCACGGTCGGTTTCTACCAGTTTCTCCATTCTTCTGTAAATAATTAATGTTATTATTTTGCAACCATGACATATTATACTGATAGTTCGGTAATATTCACACTTGACAGCACCTATAATAATTGGAATTATTGTACTCTTCTTGAAGTCTGAGGATGTTTCGCCTGTTTTGTATATCTTGCTCACCAGATGGAAGAGTTCTGTCATGGTTGTCTCTCCCAAGGCTATCAGTAGTTCTAACGGAAAGTTGTCTACTCCAGGGGCCTTGTTTCAACTTAAGTCTTTCAGTGCTCTGTCAAATTCTTCACGCACTATCATATCTCTCACATCTTCATCTACGTTCTCTTCCATTTCTATAATATTGCCCTCAATTACATCTCCCTTGTATAGGCATGTATATACTCCTTGCACCTTTCATCTTTCCCTTCTTTGCTTAGAACTGGTTTTCCATCTGGGCTCCTGATATTCATACAGGTAGTTCTCTTTTCTCCAAAGATTTCTTTAATTTTTCTGTAGGTGGTATGTACCTCCCCCTAGTGATATATGCTTCTAAATTCTTACACTTATACTATAGCCTTTCTTCTAAGCCATTTTGCACTTCCTGTCAATCTCATATTTTAGAGTTTATATTCTTTTTCGCCTGCTTCATTTACAGCATTTTTGTATTTTCTCCTTCCATCAGTTAAATTCAATATCTCTTGTGTTAGACAAGGATTTCTTGATCCTCTTCTGCCTTCACTAATTCAACTCCCAAAGCTACCGATTCGTCTTCCACAGTACTGTTTTCCCTGTTTCAGTCAGTCGTTGCCTAATACTCCCGCTGAAACTCTCAACCACCTCTGGTTCATTCAGTTGATGCAGGTCCCATCTCCTTAGTTTCTGCCTTTTTGCCATTTCTTCAGTTCTAACCCTTAGTTCATAACCAATAAATTGTGTTCAGAATACACATCTGCCACTGGAAATGTCTTACAGTTTCAAATCTGGTTCCAAAGTACCTGTCTTACCGTTATGTGATCAAACTGCAACCTACCTGACTGTAGCATAGAAAAAAACTTCGCAGTTCTTTAAGGTCGATTTCCCCCTGACACACACACACACACACACACACACACACACACACACACACACGAGCGCGCGCGCACACACACACACAGGATGACAGTTGCACTGTGGAAACCAGGTTGAAGACGGCATTATCAACTCCAGGGAGTGTGCAATTCCTAGTCCTATTCCCGGCCCTAAATAAAGCATTGCTGTTACGGATCTTTTCGTGAGCTGAATTTCAGTTTAAAAGTAATGCTTTATTTCCATATCTCATATGCCTGATGCTGAATGGAACCTGTCCTAAAAGCGTCGTATTTTGATGTTATTATAATCGTAAATCACAAAAGCTAATAGTCCTGGTAGTACAATTAATAAACAACCTATTGAATTAAAAAAAAAGATATCAAAGATAAACGTATTACGATTATTCGCTTCTTTGAAATCAATAAACGTTGCGATACTTCAAATCAAGTGTCAACAATTGAATCACACACAATAGTTCACTTTTACTCATAGTAAAATATTCAGCACTTTAAATTGTCCTGAATTTATTTTACAATATTCATCTCTTCAATTATCTTCGCTCTTGCTCCATCTCCGCGGTTATAAACCCACTAAAGTAGTGTCCGGGAAATACCGTGGCCAGGAGACGGGACACCGCAACCGACACATCTTTCGGAGAAAGTAACGTTTAATTCACGAGCAATCTCACGGCTTTCTGTAATCTGTCGTCCTCAAAGAAACTGTAGTTGAAAGAAACTATGCCTATTTTGCATAATTTCTAGGTCCATTAGCTCCAGTAGCAAAACTACCACAAATAGCTCGTTGGCAAATAAATTGTCGACTGGCGATTATCCAAAACAAGTTGCATCTAAACCCTTGAAGGAAATACTCTCTGCAACTGTACACTCTACAACCTCCTGAAATATTCGCTCTTCCCCCATTACGATATACAGAGTAATTCGCTGATGTATCTCAAGGCGGTGATAATGGAGTTGTTACCACAAATTAGTAATGAAACGCAAGTTTGATAAAGGGCCTAACGTGAGTTCTCACGGATAGAGTACGTCTTTGGACGTAAATGCTTGGCAAATCCTTCCAGAATATTCTGCATTTCAGACAGAACAATTCTACTTGAAACTGATGTTTGTTTTTTCGACCACCCCAGGTTACCACCATTTACTAAAGGGCTGATTACCTTATTAATAGAAAGACGCGTACTAAGCTGTTAGCCGGCCGCGGTGGCCGAGCGGTTCTAGGCGCTTCAGTCCGGAACCGCGCGACTGCTACGGTCGCAGGTTCGAATCCTGCCTCGGGCATGGATTTGTGTGATGTCCTTAGGTTGGTTAGGTTTAAGTAGTTCTAAGTTCTAGGGGACTGATGACCTCCGATGTTAAGTCCCATAGTGCTCAGAGCCCTTTGAACCATTTTTTGAACTAAGCTGTCACGTGTCTTCCAGTACAATGCGTGATACATGCTGCGTACCCCTGCTTTCCAATTAAAAATGTGGTTTGTGTGTTAATGGTGGATACTGACGAATACCAGAAAGACTGCTGTAGCAAATATGACTAGCAAGCTACTTCTTTTCGCACAACTACGATGTTTTCAATTGCTTCTTCCGCCGTATGCTATTGAGACGAACATTCGCCCACGTATTAACATCGGCCTGTCTTTACTATGAAATTTCTCCATACACGAGATTTTTCTTTTATTTTTATCGAAAATGTTTCATACTACTCTTCTAAAAAATTTTTTTGTCTGATTTGACGCCTGTTTATGAGGAAATCTACGACGCATAAACTAACAGCACACACCTCAGTGCTACCTTGGCAAAATTCTGTTGGCAGAATTCAGATAGTGTAATCTGGTTCATTTGAAGGGTTTACAAGTTTGCAATTATCATTTGTGTTGCTTCTTAAACCATGGTTTTTATTTATTTATTCTTACGCGTTTGGAGTTTCCAGCTAGTAAAACTTCACTGCCGAAAATCGACGTCCCTCTGTTGGAGGGGTCCCCTCAGCACATATGTTTAATGAGGGGTGTTGTATGGACACTTTTAAGGGTGCAAATTTCAACATAATCGTTTGAGAAAAGTTCAAGGACACTCGATTAAACTGAAGTGTACCGTTTTGTTTAGCGAGAAATTTATTTCTCGTAAAATAAATGAGATCCTGTATAGTGTACTGTCTTTGTATGAATTACCAACTCCTTCCTACAGCCTGCAACAAAAAAGAGTTATCTGCGACATTTAAATCCACAACTTGCGATTTTCATGTTAAACTAATTTTTCACGCAAGAGAAATGTTTCTTAACAGAACTCTGAACTTCGGGCTAATCAACTTTAAATAAGATAAACATTCACCCAGCTCCATAGATTCCAGACAAGAATGATCTTGCATTGCTGGGAAAACTAAATTCTCATTTCCGATAAAAATGGATTTCTTTCTTGACATATTTATTAATGAAATCTCTATTGCCTGTGTAACATATTGCCAAATCGTCTATATCTTGTTTATGTGCATATAAAATTGGGTCTTGTATGCTACATTATCTCTGTTCAAGCACTCAGCAGTAGCCAGTACTGTAATTACGGATACAACGATTCACTTTTTCACGTGATGTTCCCTATACTTTGCGAGATGGTTAGGGAAAAGGAAAAGCGTTTATGAGTTTTTAAACTGATTTTGTAGCTTTCTTTTTCTGTTCACCCGATTAACACGACTATTCAGACCTAACAATGTGCACTACTGCAACACGAAATACTTGTATTCTGAATATTTTGAATGAAGTGGCAAAATACCTCATTCGTGTGCCTTATAATCGGTGTTAAACTGGAAGTGTCCATGCAAAGATCCACTTATCGTATGAACTAATTTTCTATTAAAAGTTGTATTTTTACCGTTTACACTTAGGAGAATCATATAGAGTCTTTGTTTCAATTGTCTGTTAAACGCTTCACGTAGGTACGCCATTTATGTACTCAACGTCATCTTCAAAAAATTTATGACGTAGCTTTTGTATTTCAGACAAATTTGATTGAAAGATTTTGTGTGGCTGTGCTTTAATATCTACGATTTATTTTTAACAGGACATCGTGTCAAGGATTATTTTCATAGGCAAAATATTGTTGTTTCGACTGAACTCTTACATAAAACGTTTCAAAACCTTTTGGTAAGGTATTAAGCGACATATGCAAGAAAACGGAAGTACTGACGCTTCCACTCAACTAGTGAAAACATATGAGTGCAGGTTGAAACTTCGAGAGTGTTGTAGATAGAATGAGTGATGAATAAACGCAGTAAGCAGTCACTTTTTTATTATTTGTGGAACTACCAGTCTCGAGCTTCTGTTCTTGTCAACAGATGGAGTGCACAGCATTTCACTAACATCTGTGTGTGAGCCATTGTGAGTTTAGCACCATGATGTAAAGCACATTTCATCCTACTTCATGCTACTAAACAAAAATACGAGCTCATTTAATTTAATTACAGTCCATGGTGGCCACTTAATCTAATTTTGTTGCTGTCTCTCGTTTTAATAATACGATGCAGGTGTTATTCAAAAATATTGAAGTATTCAGTATTTGCTGTTCGATTAGTCGTGAAACGTTGTCTTCTACTGTGGACAAGCTAGAGGTATTTCTCGTAAAAGTCTGTAAAATTATCTTTCTTACGAAGAGTAGTCCAGTGGCATATTTGTTTGACTCAGAACTTTCACGTAAAGGTCACATGCAGGAGCTTCCAGTTATTTCTGCACGTATGCTCAGATGCCGTTTATCCCACTTTGAAATGCTGGGCTGGTGTTTGTGTTCAGTGGGTACGCGGGGTCGCCAGCAACGGTTCGCTAGTGCACACGACCCGCATTGGGGAACACTTTAACGGTCCGCTCTCAAGGCCAGAGCTGCGAGTAGTAGTTGTCGTGTCAAAATGTGCTTTGCATCTTCATAATTAAAGAGTATCTCAAAACTGATTAAACACTATCTTACACTGATTTAGATTTGGCACGTTTTTCATCCGCAATGACACCATTGCGTCCCTCCTTTTATCAGAAATTACAAGCGTTATGCTGCATTCATAACTGGTCGTTAAACTCTAACACAGATGGGATATTAATTCAAGGTAAGAGAACAACAGCATCCTCACTGAATCTACACTGATGCGCCAAAGAAATTGGTATAGGCACGCGAATTAAAATACAGAAATATGTAAAGTGGCAGAATACGGCGGTGCGGTCGGGAACACCTATATAAGATAACAAGTGTCTGGGACAGTTGTTAGATCGGTTACTGCTGCTACAATGGCAGGTTATTACGATTTAAGTGAGAGTGAACGTGGTGCTATAGTCGGCACACGAGCAATGAAACACAGCATCTCCGAGGTAGCGATGAAGTGGGGATTTTCCCGTACAACCATTTCACGAGTGTACCGTGAATATCAGGAATCCGGTAAAACATGCAATCTCCGACATCGCTGCGGCTGGGAAAACAACCTGCAAGAACGGGACCAACGACGACTAAAGAGAATCGTCCAACGTGACAGAAGTGCAACCTTTCCGCAAATTGCTGCAGATTTCAATGCTGGGACATCAACAAGCGTCAGCGTGCCAACCATTCAACGAAACATCATCGATATGGGCTTTCGGAGCTGAAGGCCCTCTCGTGTACCCTTGATGACTGCATGACACAAAGCCTTACTCCTCGCCTGGGCCCATCAACACCGACATTGGACTGTTGGTGACTGGATGTTGCCAGGTCGGACGAGTCTCGTTTCAAATTGTATCGAGCGGACGGACGAGTACGGATGTGGAGACAACCTCATGAATCCATGGACCCTGCATGTCAGCATGGAACTGTTCGAGCTGGTGGAGGCTCTGTAACGGTGTGGGGCGTGTGTAAAAAAATTCAGATGGCTCTAAACACTATGGGACTTAACGTCTGAGGTCATCAGTCCCCTAGACTTAGAACTACTTAAACCTAACTAACCTATGGACACCACACACATCCATGCCCGAGGCAGGATTTGAACCTGCGACCGTAGCAACAGCGCGGTTTCGGACTGAAGTGCCTAGAATCGCTCGGCCACAGCGGCCGGTGGGGCGTGTGCGGTTGTAGTGATCGGACTGAAGTGCCTAGAATCGCTCGGCCACAGCGGCCGGTGGGGCGTGTGCGGTTGTAGTGATATGGGACCCCTGATACGTATACATACGACTCTGACAGGTGACACGCACGTAGGCATCCTGTCTGATCACCTGCATCCATTCGAGTCTATTGTGTATTCCGACGGACTTGGGCAATGCGATACCCCACTCGTCCAGAATTGCTACAGAGTGGCTCCAGGAGCACTCTTTTCGGTTTAAACAGTTCCACTAGCCACGAAACTTTCCAGACATGAACATTATTGAGCATATCTGGGATGCCTTGCAACGTGTTGTTGAGAAGAGTTCTCCACACCCTCGTATTCTTACGGATTTATGGACAGCCCTGCAGGAATCATGGTGTCAATTCCCTCCAGCACTACTTCAGACATTAGTCGGGTCCATGCCACGTCGTGTTGCTGCACTTCTGTGAGCTCGCCCTACATCATATTAGGCAGGCGTACCAGTGTCTTTGGATTTTCAGTGTGTAATGGATATTAATAGGCAATGCCAATGAAAATGAAAATTCACCTCAGAATTTAGAAGAAACTGAGTTTAAGTCTTCTACTTCTCCTTCTTCTTCTTCTCCTTCTTCTTCTTCTTCTTCTTCTTATTATTAATATTATTGTTTACAGCATTACGATCATTTCACGAGCGCAATGAACTTTTTTAGCTGATGACTTTTGTTTCTTCTTATCGCACAACTTGCTCGTTTTTCGCTGGAATTCCCATTCTGTTCTTCCGTTCAGGTTCCCTCGGTTGCAGTTATCGGGTTGTCTGTAACTTAATAGTTTTCGACAAGAGTTCTGAATGCAGGTCTGTATCTTGTCACCCACGACGCCAATTTCCTGATGATGTCGTTCAGTTTCAAGCTGCCAATTGTTCTTAATTTTCGTTGAGATGACAAAACTGAGAACTGTTTTAGTCAGTATTTATTTTGAGAATTTGACCGAAAAATTTTAAGCATCTCTTCATGAAAGTGCCAGAAATGTTCTGAGTATGATGATATGTTTCCTGCAGTTCCCTTTTCATTCAAAGTCCATCTGTGATGACTGGGACAAATATTGTCCTTAGAAGTATTCTACCTTGCTTTTGCCGAGCCAGGTGGCGCAGTGGTTTGTACAGTGGACTCGTATTCGGGAGGACGACGGTTCAGATTCCTGCCTGGCCCTCCAAATTTCAGTTTTCTACGATTTCCCCCAAATCCTCCAGGTAGATGTCAAGGTGGAGCCTTTGGAAGGGCTCGATTGATTTCCTTTTCCATCCTCCCATATTCTGAGTTTGTGCTCCGCCTCTCATGACTTCGTTGTCGGCGGTACTTTCCTCTCTTCCATTCTATCTTGCTTTTCTGTGTCTTGAATTAGTGATATGTCTCGAACGTTTACAACGCATACAATGCTCTCGGTTTGGTACCATGTTGCAGCGTCTTATTTTTGTGTTCGGTGATTTTAATTTTTTTGTTGTGCCCGTTTCAGATAATTCTGTAAACTTTTTTGTAATTAGGAGATCGTTTAATTTTTGCTTCACGATTTAATACTGCAGGCTGGATATTTTCACCTAGATTTGTGAATTTATGTTACTGAGATATTTTGCCAAAATGAGTTACAATAGGTTGTCCAGTAAGGGATCGCTGAGTTCCTTGCATGCAATGAATTTTTACGTATGAAATTTTCAGGCTAGTTACTGCAGCGACTTCCTGACATACTCAGTGACGAGCAACTCCAGAAAGAGAAACGCATCTCGTTAATCTAGATGGAAATGTTTAAAGACACACACAGTACTCGCATATATTTGAGAGAACTTCTTAATGGTAACCTTAAAAACTTGGCCTACGACAAGTCAATCTACATCAAAACCTCACGAATGAACATAGCGCGAATATTAAATACGGTCAAGATAGTGTTAGTGTGGCGAAAGTGTTGTGTACGGCTTTGTACACAAGGGTAAGGTGGGAAACAGAGTGGTGCAGCAGCTGTCGTCGCAGGATAGCTGGACCGGAACAGAAACACAGTAAACAGAACATTTACTTAACTTTTGCTTCTCCAAGCATATGAAGGCTCATTACAAATAATGCAGCAAGAAACAAAGAGTCCAGTTGCCACAATGACAGCTAGGATCAAAAGCACGAACTATGGTGCTGTAGCGATGAGGCTCCAAGTGCAAGTGGGTTGAGTGTCTGCGGCGGCCATTCTTTATCATGGTGGCAGAGGAAGCTCGTAGCCCAGAGCCACTGGAGGCGTGGCTCAGCGGACATGCGCCAGTTCCTGCGCGACGCTATCGCCGTCAGACTGTAACATGCCATTCTTTTGCCAACCTTAATACGCCGTGGGGTGGTATCGATACGTGATACCACAGACAGAACTGGCAGTTTGTTTCAAATGTAGACAAAAAGAAAGCTGTGCACTTCACGAACAAAAGGTAGCTTACTGGTCTAGCCTTTGAGCACAGGTTTATCGTATCACAACTATAATCTCTTGGAGTACTTATACACATTATCTGAGCAAAAGTATTTGGACACCTATGAGTGAACATCAATCTGGGGTGTGACCACCATTCTTGAATTCTGCTGGACGAGGTGACTGAATGTCTGAGGAGCAATGGCAGCCTGTTCTCCCTCAAGAGCTGAAGCCGAGAAAGTAGCGATTGACGCCGGGGTCTGGAGCAAAGTCGACGTGCTGACTCATTCCAAAGGTTCAGGTTGGGACTCTGGGCAGGGCTCCCCACTTCAGGAATGTTAGTCTTCACAAACTGTTGCATCACTGTTGCTGCTTTATGACAGGGTGCATTGCTATGATGATACAGTCATCATCTTCGAACTGTTCCTCTGTTGTACGCACCGAGCGAAGTGGCGCAGAGGTTAGCACACTGGACTCGTATTATGGAGGACGACGGTTCAAACCCGCGTCCGGCCATCCAGATTTAGGGTTATCGTAGTTTTCCTAAATCGCTCCAGGCAAATTTCGGGATGGTTCCTGTGGTGTCACAGCCAGACACCACACTTGCTAGGTGGTAGCTTAAATCGGCCGCGGTCCATTTAGTACATGTCGGACCCGCGTGTCGCCACTGTGTGATCGCAGACCTAGCGCCACCACAAGGCAGGTCTCGATATACGAGATTGCACTCGGCCCAGTTGTACGGACGACATTGCTAGCGACCATACGGACGAAGCCTTCCTCTCATTTGCCGAGAGACAGTTAGAATAGCCTTCTGCTAAGTCCATGGCTACGACCTAGCAAGGCGCCAATTGTAACAGTGCATGTATCTTACGAGTCTCATTTGTATAGTCAAGAGAGATGTATCACAAGGAATAATAAAGTTAAGTATATTCCACAGCTACGTATATTCTTGATAGCAGTCACTACTTATCCTGTTCCAGAATTCACGCCCGTCTGCGTTACTTAGCGTGCCTATCGGCCCCCTCAAAATAACACTGTGTCGGCACTTCTGTCGACACATCAGTTCCTTTGAAAGGGCACGGCCGGTTTCCTTCCCCATCCTTGACACAATCCGAGCTCGTGCTCCGTCTGGACGTCGATGTCGACGGGATGTTCAACCTAATCTTCCTTCCTTCTGCTGTACGGAGTACACACTGCTGCAAAATGTGTTCGTCTCCTTCCGCATTTATCGTTTTCTTAAAAGCGATAAGAGGACCACGCCCTAAGCACGAAACACGCCGTTATACCGTAACACCCCCCCCCCCCCCCGTCTGAACTTCGCTGTTGGTACTACACGCTATGGCACGTAATCCAGTCCAGTGCCGCACCTCGAGTGTAGTGTTGCTTAGCATTGGCTACAGAAATATGTGGCATACGACGAGCTGCTCCAACATTCTACCTCACTCCTTTTCACTCCATAGCCACAATGATTGTGCTAGCTGCACCACCCGCCACACTGTTCAACAGTCCCTGTCCGGCAGTGTATGAGGTCAGCCTTGTCTTGGTTTAGTGGTGATTGTTCCTTCACGTTTACAGTGCACAGTCACGTCATCAACAGTCGACTTTGGCAGCCTTAGAGGGGTTGAAATGCCCAGGATGGATCTGTTACTCAGGCGACATCCAATGACTAGTCCACGTTCGAAGTCACTCAGCTCTCCTGATGGACCCATTCTGCTGTTGTAGCTCCTCTACTGAAAACACAATACTCCCCGCCTCCTTGTATATCTGGTGGTCCATTCCGCGTTACATTATACACTCCTGGAAATTGAAATAAGAACACCGTGAATTCATTGTCCCAGGAAGGGGAAACTTTATTGACACATTCCTGGGGTCAGATACATCACATGATCACACTGACAGAACCACAGGCACATAGACACAGGCAACAGAGCATGCACAATGTCGGCACCAGTACAGTGTATATCCACCTTTCGCAGCAATGCAGGCTGCTATTCTCCCATTCAGACGATCGTAGAGATGCTGGATGTAGTCCTGTGGAACGGCTTGCCATGCCATTTCCACCTGGCGCCTCAGTTGGACCAACGTTCGTGCTGGACGTGCAGACCGCGTGAGACGACGCTTCATCCAGTCCCAAACATGCTCAATGGGGGACAGATCCGGAGATCTTGCTGGCCAGGGTAGTTGACTTACACCTTCTAGAGCACGTTGGGTGGCACGGGATACATGCGGACGTGCATTGTCCTGTTGGAACAGCAAGTTCCCTTGCCGGTCTAGGAATGGTAGAACGATGGGTTCGATGACGGTTTGGATGTACCGTGCACTATTCAATGTCCCCTCGACGATCACCAGTGGTGTACGGCCAGTGTAGGAGATCGCTCCCCACACCATGATGCCGGGTGTTGGCCCTGTGTGCCTCGGTCGTATGCAGTCCTGATTGTGGCGCTCACCTGCACGGCGCCAAACACGCATACGACCATCATTGGCACCAAGGCAGAAGCGACTCTCATCGCTGAAGACGACACGTCTCCATTCGTCCCTCCATTCACGCCTGTCGCGACACCACTGGAGGCGGGCTGCACGATGTTGGGGCGTGAGCGGAAGACGGCCTAACGGTGTGCGGGACCGTAGCCCAGCTTCATGGAGACGGTTGCGAATGGTCCTCGCCGATACTCCAGGAGCAACAGTGTCCCTAATTTGCTGGGAAGTGGCGGTGCGGTCCCCTACGGCACTGCGTAGGATCCTACGGTCTTGGCGTGCATCCGTGCGTCGCTGCGGTCCGGTCCCAGGTCGACGAGCACGTGCACCTTCCGCCGACCACTGGCGACAACATCGATGTACTGTGGAGACCTCACGCCCCACGTGTTGAGCAATTCGGCGGTACGTCCACCCGGCCTCCCGCATGCCCACTATACGCCCTCGCTCAAAGTCCGTCAACTGCACATACGGTTCACGTCCACGCTGTCGCGGCATGCTACCAGTGTTAAAGACTGCGATGGAGCTCCGTATGCCACGGCAAACTGGCTGACACTGACGGCGGCGGTGTACAAATGCTGCGCAGCTAGCGCCATTCGACGGCCAACACCGCGGTTCCTGGTGTGTCCGCTGTGCCGTGCGTGTGATCATTGCTTGTACAGCCCTCTCGCAGTGTCCGGAGCAAGTATGGTGGGTCTGACACACCGGTGTCAATGTGTTCTTTTTTCCATTTCCAGGAGTGTAGTATACCTGAGGGTAGCAATAGATAAAGATATGATTCACGACGGTTACATGTATACAGGTTTTATGAGTATATAGGTTTCAATGAGTATAAATATTCTGAAGTGTCATAGTTTTTTACGTACGGACTGTGTAAGGAAAATTGGACCGATGACAGCACATGTTGTGTTAACTAATGGGATACGAAGAACATACAGTAATATTGTTCGTAAAAGCTAAAAAATATGGATTAGGAGTGATTTCGGTCGCTAAATTTGTAGTGTAGAACGTGACACTGCGATCAGTAGGCTATCTGATTTCATTGGAAACGTCATTGCTTTCGTTCTTGCACATCAGCAACCTCTGAACTGCACAAGCGTTACCATAAACTGCAATTAGGGGGGTAATTTTAACTAGCGAAAAATGAACTGCCAGTCTACAGAGGTTGCACAAAAATATGGAAACACTGTGAGAAATGTGTGCTTGAACATAAATGCAGATACATGAAATGTATTCGGAGTTGCGGATATGGACAGCCAACAACTGTATAATGGAATGACGACAGTGAAAATTTGTGCCGAACAGGGACATGAACCCAGATTTCCCAATTATCGTGAGTGGACGCCTTACCTTAGGCTACCCTAGCACGCTTCACGGCCAGTCGCAAACTTCCATATGTCTTCAGCCATGTGTGTACAACCTGCACTCGTACATCCTTTATGGATATTCCCGTACTGGGGAGACATTTTAATTGAAAGCTGCTTGCCCTCTGTACCGTATTAGAGTGCCTGTGTTGTTCATAAAAGCGATGCAATGCCTGAACAACACGAGCACTGCAGGATCGTATAAATGCAGATCCTCGCCAAGTCCGCAGGTTGCGCTGTTGCATTTGACTACAAATGGCAACGTCCGCAATGCGTTGCAAGTGACAGGCGTTGTCCAAACGGCGTTCTATGTAGTTGTGAGTGCATTATGTCGGGGCTAAGTGAATTCTAACGTGGGCAAACTCCTTTGGGTGGGTGGGGGGGGGCTGATTCAGTAACCAACGCAGCCGAAGTGTTTGATGTTTCAAGTGGCATCGTATCGAAGATTTATACCGCATTGGTGATAGAAGGAAAGCGAAAAACCACCATCCACTAAATCACAACGTAGACGAAAGTGTGTGATGAGTGATTGATTGTGACGGACGGTTGCTGAAGAGTATTGTGACGAAAACTTAGGGGACGCCAGCTGCAAAAGTCACTGAAGAACTGAATTTCGCACTCGCGAACCATCTTACCACAAGAATAACACGAAGCGAGCTACATAACCAGGGAATTGCAGGGCGACCTAGAATTTGACAACCACACATCGGTGATGCAAATGTCAGTAACAAGAGAACGTGTTGCTGAAGCCATAGGATCTGGACTACGGAGCAATGGAAGAATGGCATTTGGTCAGATGAGGCTTGTTGCACACTATTCCAACTTCTGACAGAGTTCACGTCCCAATAGTGAAACATGGCAATTTGGGCAGCTCTATCGTGGTTGTATTCATTGGGCCTCATAGTTACTCTGCAAGGTCACATAACTGCCTAGGATTATATGATCATTTTGGCTGATCAGTTCCATCTCATGCTACAATGTCTAGTGGCACTGTGTTCCAAGACAACAGGGCCCCAGTTCACACAGGTCACATTATCCAGGAGGTTTTTTTCTTTAGTACAAACATGAATTTTCGCATCTCTTCGGGCCACCACAATCACCCAGTCTGCATTCGTGGTTCATTTTGGAGAGAAGGATGCCTGATCGCTACCCATCTCCATCATCGCTACCTGACCTTACCACTATTTTGTAGGAAGAATGGTAGAAGACCATACAGGACCTGTATTTTCCCATTCATAGACGACTGGAAATTGTTTCAAGTGCAGACGGTTTTTCTACAGCGTATAAGGCATGGTAATGTGTTTTGGTTCAAATGGCTCTGAGCACTATGGGACTAAACATCTGTGGTCATCAGTCCTCTAGAAGTTAGAACTAATTAAACCTAACTAACCTAAGGACATCACACACATCCATGCCCGAGGCAGGATTCGAACCTGCGACCGTAGCAGTCGCGCGGTTCCGAACTGCAGCGCCTAGAACCGCTAGGCCAAATGTGTTTTGTTTTCATATTTTTATCCACTAACTGTACATGGGTAGATCGTGTCACGACATATGTAATTTTCATCGCGAAATCGTTGACAACATATTTCAAACGCGCCACGATTATTTGTACTTGTAGAGAGAAACCACAGAAGTAACTTCCGGTATTGACACTTGTGGTTGCGGTTCTGACCCATAGAGTTCCTACCTATAACTGTAGAAGACTCCTACAACATAATTTGAGTTCTGACGGAATGACTTCCTGGAGAAAAATAATCTTCTGTAATGGAGCCGCTCGGTGTAGCGGAGCGGTCTGAGCGCCTTGTCACGGTCCGTGCGGCTCCTACCCTCGGAGGTTCGAGTCCTCCCTACTCCATGGGTGTGTGTGTTGTCCACAGCGTAAGTTAGTTTCAGTTGGATTAAGTATTGTGTAGGCTTAGAGACCGATGACGTTAGCAGTTTGGTCCCATAAGACCTTACCACAGATTTCCAAATTTCTCTAATGGAGCCAGCGTCAAGTCCGTAAACACCGGAAATGCGAAAGACTCCGCGCACGCTGTTGACGAATGATACCCAAGATACACGAATAAAGATTGCCAGGTGAATTCGATTGTTATAGACTTACGAAAAGCTTTCTACAAGGCAAAATACGGCGCTGCTGTCGCCAACTCCTATATAAGACAACAAGTGTCTGACGCAGTTGTTAGGTCGGTTACTCTTGCTACAATGGTAGGTTATCAAGATTTTAGTGAGTTTGAACGTGGTGTTATAGACGGCGCACGAGCAATGGGACACAACATCTCCGAGGTAGCGATGAAGTGGCGATTTTCCTGTACAACCATTTCACGAGTTACCGCGAATATCATGAATCCGGAAAAACGTGCAATCTTCGACATCGCAGCGGCCGGAAAAAGATCCTCCAACAACGGGACCAACGACGACTGAAGAGAATCGTTCAACGTGATAGAAGTGCAACATTTCCGCAAATTTCTGCATATATCAATGCTGGGAAAGCAAGAAGTGTCAGCGTGCGAACCACTCAACGAAACATCATCGATATGGGCTTTTGGAGCCGAAGGCCCATTCGGGTACCCTTGATGACTGCACGACACAAAGCTTTACGCCTCATCTCGGCCAGTCAACATCGACATTGGACTGTTGATGACGAAACATATTGCCTGGTCGGGCGAGCCTCATTTCAGATTGCATCGAGCGGATGGACGTGTACGGATACGGAGACAACCTCATGAATCCATGGACCCTGCATGTCAGCATGGGACTGTTCAAGCTGGTGGGGGCTCTGTAATGGTGTGGGGCGTGTTGGAGTTGGAGCTGGAGAGGTATGGGACCCCTGATACGTCTAGATACGACTCTGACATGTGACACGTACGTAAGCATCCTGTCTGATTACCTGCATCCATTCATTTCTATTGTGCATTTCGACGGTTTTGGGCCATTCCAGCAGGACAATGCGACACCCCACACGTCCAGAATTGCTACAGAGTGGCTCCAGGAACACTCTTCTGAGTTTAAACACTTCCGTTGGCCACCAAACTCCCCAGACATGAACATTATTGAGCATATCTGGGATACCTTGCAACGCTCTGTTCAGAAGAGGCCTCCACCCCCTCGTACTCTTACGGATTTATTATGGACAGCACTGCAGGATTTATGGTGTCAATTCCCTCCAGCATTACTTCATACATTAATCGAGTCCATGCCACGTCGTGTTGCGGCATTTCTGCGTACTCGCGGGGGCCCTACACGATATTTGGCAGGTGTACCAGTTTCTTTGGCTGTTCAGTGTATGTAGTAGTGGGCCTACACCTGATGAAGAAAATATGTTCATATATCTAGATCTTCCACAGCGTTTCGTCTTTCTGGCGTGCGATCCACAGCGATCTTCAGCGTCCAGTCTGTACGTGCAAACACATAATGCAGTCTGCAAGCTATGTTTGGTACACAAACATTATTTTTTTCCACTTCTCACTTTTTGCTACGAACGAGACGTTGTATTCAATGCCAAACGCTTAGGAAGCTTCCCATAGAAAGATCATTTCTAGTATTATAATTAAATACTGCAGTGAGTGCATTATTCCCACTGCAAGGGGATGCGTTGGTAAAAAATTAGTTTTGTCCGACGTTGATGAAAAAAAAAGGATATACATATTTCCTTTTTTGTAGAGCACGGATAAATGAACTCTACATATCGTTTACCACATGAAATGGCTTACAACTTCTCTTATTGATGCAAGTCACGTGCTGCTGATGCTGTTAGAAATCAGGTAACTTGCACTATGCAGTGTACTGTGCTCTGAATTCAATCTTAATTGTGTATCGAAAGCAGGTCTCGTCTTGGTATTATAGTTAACTATCTCCTTGTCACCGATTCAAAACGGTTTGTCTGTTCCGGTCACTTTTTGTAATCTACAAATGATGATAACAGTTACATCACAGTCCACTTTTATTTGTTACTTTCACTGAGCGGGATGTGGCCGTGGTTACATCATTGGACTCGCATCCGAGAGCAGCATGATTTACATCCCCACCTGTTCGTCCACATTTAGATTTTCCGTAGGTTTTCTAAACTGACAACGGAGAATGTCAGTACGGTTTCCTTGAAACAGTCAAGGCGCCTTCGGAACGCTTACTGTGTTTAGCAGAACAGTAAACTGATCACATTTTAAGGCGGACGCCGTGTCCGGAAATGCGCAGTTCGTGCTTATGTCCACTTTACATTGACGGCTAACATTTGCATTGGTAATTAGGATAGGATGCGATACATAAGTTTTGACGCCGTCATTCGCAAACTTTGTCGTCACACAGCGCAAAAAACTATGTATTTACCGATATGGTTCCGTCTTGCAAAATGATCAGTTGGCCGCCTCGTACAAGATACTAAACACGTATTCACGTATCTCAGCCAGTCCCTCTATAGTACTGAACATATGGCATATTAGCGGATAACCTCATTTCATTATGAAAAAAGCAATGTGCGTTGTACATTACGACCAGAACAGCTCGAGGATAGCTTTTCGGTAAGATGAGGGGGTATGGTAGGGACACGACTGAACAAAATTCTGTGTTTCCTAGCACATGAAAGAAAAGAATGTTAGTGTGGTTTGAGACAGCACGCACAACTGAAGGGAGAGGAAGCTCACATTATGTTACGATGTTTCTGCAGAAGTCTACGTCATTTTATCTAACGGATTGCCACAACTCTAGAAGAAATATGGGCAAATGAACAGCCTCTTTGCCGATAGCTAGTTTGCTGGTTAATGCAATTTTCATTACACCAACGACATTGAATATAAACAAATAAGTCTAAACCGTTGGTTTATTGTGGCTGTTATTGCCTACTTTAAGTTTCTTACACTTTGTTCCAAATTTAAATCCTTATATTCTTTAAGGGAACTAAAGTTTAACTCTATAATCTATATCTATATACAAACTCATAATTAAAGGGTAAAGCCGGCCAGTGTGGCCGAGCGGTTCTAGGCGCTTCCGTCTGGACCCGCGCGACCGCTACGGTCGCAGGGTCGAATCCTGTCTCGGGCATGGATGTGTGTGATGTCCTTAGGTTAGTTAGGTTTAAGTAGTTCTAAGTTCTAGGGGACTGATGACCTCAGATGTTAAGTCCCATAGTGCTCAGAGCCATTTGAACCATTTAAACGGTAAAACCGTCTTACCTGTTTGTTAGAACACGCTAATCTACAAAACCACTAGACGAATTTCATGAAGGTTTCACAGGTAACCTGAGCGTAGCTTGGGGTAACAATAGGCTTTATTTCGTCAAAATCGGATCATGAAAGTAAAACATATCGTGATTTAATAGTTTTCTCTAAAACCGTTGTGTGTCTGTTTGTCTCATCGCACACGCTGAGCTACAAAAACCACTGGACAAATTTTAATGCGGTTTTCACAGGTAAGTTGAGCGTAACTTGGGGCAGCATATAGGCTGTATTTCCTCAAAATCGGAACACGCAAAAAAAAACGTAATTTAAAATTTATGTAAAAACATCTGTTCAGCTTAGAACTCCGGATGTTTACCTCAGTGGTATGATCATCTCGGCGTAGTACACCAAAGAACCAATAAATGGCACTGTTAGTTTTTTTTTTAACTGAGTGACAGATGTATTTTCCGAAGTTTACGTCACTGACCGAATTAAGTGGGGCAATATTGTCTTTACGAATGCAAACTACCAGCGAATTTACTTGGCTACGATATACGGATTTACTGATTCGGCTCTGTGTGTTAGAAACGTAACGACACTTCTTTGGCTTCATTCGATAGGTTTTGTACAAGACCGCAGCTGCGGCTAACAGCTATTGCGTAATAAATACCTACACACAGACACACACACACACTCACACACACACACACACACGCACAAACACACACATACAGAAGGGGAGAGAGAGAGAGAGAGAGAGATGTTAAAAGTGTTTATCACGCATTATACCTGTAACACACACCGAAGAGCCAAAACATTATTACCAGCTGGTTCGTCCACGTGCTTTGTGGGGGCGGAGCTCATGCCGAATGGCGTCTCAGATGTGTTCATCGAATTCAGATTCGGCGAATCTGGTGGCCAAGACATCAACCTGAGTTCACTATCAAGCTCTTGAAACTACTGTACCATCATTCTGACTTTGTGATACGGACAGTATTTACCCTGCCGGAAGATGCCATAGCCGTCGGGTTAAAAAAAAAAAAAATGGTTCAAATGGCTCTGAGCGCTATGGGACTTAACTTCTGAGGTCATCAGTCGTCTAGAACTTAGAACTACTTAAACCTAACTAACCTAAGGACATCACACACATCCATGCCCTAGGCAGGATTCTAACCTGCGACCTTAGCGGTCGCTCGGTTCCAGGCTGTAGCGCCTAGAACCGCACGGCCACTCCGGCCGTTTTGTGAGTCTTTCTTCAGTTCACGTGTTGCGAGCGAGAGAATATGGAAGTTTGCGCATGGTATTTGCAGGCACTGAAGGGAGGACATACGTAAGTTTTTAAGGCTATCTAGATACAGAACAATCTTAATCGCTTTTTATACGTACCTCTTTCGGAATAATTTTTGACAGAGTTTTTTGTGAAAACATGGAAAACAATGGAGGTCGTGCAGTAAAAATGCAGTGATTCACATTGCTCCGCATTCCTCAAAGTATGATGAAATATTTCATACTTTTTATATTATCACGTGACAAACGTTTTGCCTTTTCATTAAATACACGCATTTCGCTTCATAGTACAGTGTTTTCCCCGATTTACCTAAATCGTTCCAGGCAGACGCCGGCCCGTTCCTTTAGCAAGGGTAAGGCCGATTTGCTTCCACATCCTTTCGTAATCCGAGCTTTTCCTCCGTCTCTATTGACCACGCTATTGACGGAGCGTGAAACTGTCTTATTTCTTCCTTCATAGTACAGCGTTCCATCTGCAACATCAGTGGCGTTTAGAATAATGAAATTTCTCTTAGCGTGAATTGGCTTTAAATTTCAAATGTGTTGGCCATTCTGAGTGAAAGCAGTTAAAAATTGGATGTGTAACACGACTTCTTTATGTATTCATTTAGAAATTCCGAGATATTCGTAATTTAAGACTAACTAACGCTCAGCAGTAAATGTTACGAACGTAAGAGCTAACAGTGTTCCAAATGGCATACTGCATTATGAAACGAAAAGCATGTATTAGTTGGAAAGACCAACAGCTAAAATACGAAAGAAAAGAAGCAATTCACCATATAGTTAATAGCGGAAAGCAGCAAAAAGTATTGTATTTCCACTGTAAATCATCTTCGTTTTCATTCTCAGAAACAAAACATTCAGACGATGCAAACTTTGCGTGAAAACAGTCAATTAGCGTTCAGGATTGCAACAGGATCATTATTATTTCCTGGACTAATATTTCCTCTTTTCAAGTCATGTAGGAAACTGATACCAGAGTAAAACTCGTGCCTATTTGTCATTTTGGTGCAGCATATTTGAGTGAGTCCGCGCTCGTGGTCCTGCGGTAGCGTTCTCGCTTCCCGAGCACGGGGTCCCGGGTTCGATTCCCGGTGGGGTCAGGGATTTTCACCTGCCTCTAGATGACTGGGTGTTGTTGTGTCGTCTTCATCATCATCATCCTCCGACCCATTACGGTCGGAGGAAGGCAACGGCAAACCACCTCCATTAGGACCCTGCGTAGTACGCCGGTGCGGGTCTCCCTATCGTTCCCCTACGCTCTGTTAAGAAGCATGGGGCTTCACTTCCATATTTGAGTGAAATATAAATAACTGTGTTTCTAGTGACACGGAGCTATTGCGATAAGTATTAAAAGCGTCCAATCAGGCCGTCAATTTATACTGACATTAAAGTGCAAGCGCAGATGTACATTTCAGGTGGGTGACGAACAGATCTGGGTGCTGGTATAAACTAAAGAAAGTAAAGTCTGACGTTGGGGTTGATGTTCACTGTAAAAATAAACGCAGCCTTACAGCTTGCTGTTAATGACCATAATTACTACTGGTATCACTTCAGAAGCTTTTACTTAAGGTCCGAAAGAGTAGCCGCAGTTTCATGTCACCCATCTGCTGCGTGGGCTAGGAGAGCACACTAGACGCATGGTCAGCAGAGCGCGCGGTATTTGCCTAACCACATGCCTGCAGGCTGCACAACGTTTCCGCAGCCGCGCCGTAACGGCCTTTGAGGTCGTAGCCGGAGTGTGTCAAAATTACACGGATGATAGTGGGTACTAAACTGAAAACTTCGAGATGTGAAGTTGGTGGTCGGAAATGATTATTTAATTTTTTGCGATTGCCAATGAGGAACTGCTTGAATAAAGAAGCAACAACACGATCGGGATTCGTCTGCTGGCAATAACGGCTGGTGGGGTTGGCGACATGCTGATCACACGTTCCACAATCACAGATCGCTCCTAGTACTGCAGTCGACCAGTCTCAATCTGTGGGTGAAAAGTATATGGCACATGTGAGTTAATGAAGTACATGATAAACTGCTACAACTGTTCAGAGAAAAAAATAAACTGAACAAAACACAATAAACTTTGGCGATGTGTTTCAGTGGCATAATATTGCTTTAAATATAATATTACTGGCGATACACACGATAAGACTAAACTGGCAAGTAAAACCACTAATAGTAAAATTATGATTTTACTTAACTTATAATTTTCTTTGTATGAATTACAGTTTAGTCTCATCATGTGTCTCGCTAGTAATATCATACTTGTTTAACACAACATTGTCCTGTTTAAACATGCGCTTGGAACACGTCACCAAAGTATACTACTGTATATATGTCTTATTCTTCTTCTTTGAACGATTGTAATGGGTCGTGTACTTCATTAACTCAAAGTGTCATATCTTATCTAAGATAAATAATTTTGCTTCACATTTTTATTGAAATAATTCTTTTTACTTTAATGAAATATCTAAACTTAATAATTGTAATCTTTGGCGGCCAACTGAGACACTTGGATGCACCTAGTTTACAATCTTTGGTCTCACGAAAGTCACAGTCACACATATTTATCTTTGTATCTGATGATGGATGACTCAACTGTCGAAAACCAGTTACTTAAATATTTAATACCTTAGAATAACAGACAAGGGTCGTGTGTTTCTCGTTTATATGGTTTTTTATTGATATATAAACACCGTACGCCTTAAGCCTTCGGCACACGGACCGTGCTGTCGAACGTTAACGTTGAGCGTGCTAAGTTCAACGTGCTGAACGCTCAGGAACGATGCGACTTGTGCATACGGTACGTGGGCCCCAACGTGATATACGCGATCGCAACGCACTCCAGCGGCAGTTGACGGATGTTTCTAGTTCGCAAATCACACTGTTCACTCAACGGGCGCGCGTAAAATTCCCACACTAGCTCAATTAAAACGCAAATTTTACCATAGTCCACGAAAAGGAAAGTACCGTGTCCAATCAATAAGGACACAGTCTTATAAAAGTTCCATTACAAACAATGCGTTACAACTTTGGAATACTTCTCCGCATAAGATAAACATTATTTCATCATTCCCACATATTAGTAAAACCCCAAGGTCAGTCTTACTTGATCACTGTTCCTACCCAGTAGCAGAATCTTTGCAACATGTGAATTACGAAGCGTAAAAGAAAAAGGAGCAAAATATCTTTATACAAGTAGCGCAAGCTGTCCTGTAGATTAAGCCAATCGAACAAAGTCACCCCTCAAAAAAAGTTGAACTTATATTTACATAACATCAAATATTATAGTATATATTTATACTAAACTAATAATAAAGTATCAGAACCTAATAAAAACGCGAATGTTAGGGGAAAAAAATTTTGGCAGTGTCAAGACGCGTCTCATCAGTAAATAGTGGCGCTAATGATTACGCTAAACGAACACCCCGTGCTTTGTGTCTAATAATATTGTGTTACCCCTTGCTGAAAACCTTAATTGTAGATATGTTACTAATTGAAATTTAATTATAACAAATTGTACCAAGAACAATACGTTTTGGATGGAACATCAGCGTGTCGCTGCTTTCAAATAGCCTACTCTCATAATACGCAAGTTACAACAATTCTTTTGCCACGAATATGATGTTTCTCATTATTTTATTGGAGCGAATCACACAGTTAACGATGGGTTTTCCAGTGATTCTCAATTTTCTGGTGCCCAGAAACGGCATATATACATATAGGCTTGAAATGAAAGCCAATATGGCGCCTCACAACTCTGTACTGAAGGGAGACGGCGTGCTTGTGACGTAGGTGGCGTTGTGCCATCTCATTGGTCAACGCTCAGACGCTCGCTGACAAAATCTGACATGCCAGATATTGCTCTGCACGTTCGGAAAGACTCCCGAGCGTGCTATTCCGCGCTATGACGTCAGAAACTCGGCACGCTCAACGCTCAACGTTCGGATACACGGTCCGTGTGCCGACGGCTTTAGCTTAAGCTCACAACAATTGTTCGAAGTGACAACTGTCTGTCTGAATACATGATTTACTCTATCAGATACCCATGTAGTATGCTGTACAACGAGACAGGAAACTAAGACCATAAAAACCAGCTATTGGAACCTCATCAACCACATAGGAAAACAGCCACATGCCAGTGAGGTCCGGCGATTGCGCTAGCTATGGAACTCCAAAGATGAGGTTAGTTTGCGTTCAGGTGTTCGCGGATATTAATGCTGAAGTGAGATGGTGCACCGTCGTTTTAACACCAGGTAACGTGCACCGTTCAAATTGGATCGGAGCATGTAAGGTCCTTCTAATTTCTCTTGCACAATTCCACCCCACAAATTGTTGGTGAGTCGTTGCTGGTGATCTGAGGCAAGAACGGCATTCGGATTTTCAAGGCATCAGACAGGGCCAATGGGACAGCTGAAGTTCAATCGCAGTAGAAAGAGGTGTCCTCCGTGAACAATGCAAACTATAGAGAGTTCAGATCTGCAGCACTGCGCTGCATAGCCACTGAGAGAAATGAATTCAGGGTTCAGAACCATTTGCCACCATTTCTTGTACACGTTTGGGCAGGGTTGTTGTCACTAGTCACCAGTGCTCTTCACACTGTGCATTTCATGGGAAAGCTGAACATTCTGCAACATTACTCCACATCATCTCCCCAAATTACATTCTGCAAAGTATTTTATGTTGAGAACCTCTCTCGCTTGAACGATCCCTGTTTTGTAAGTTCCAAGGCCATGAAATAATTCCACTCGTGGTCATGCCTGTTACAAAATATTTCTTTTTGTATTACTAACCAGATATTTTTAAGATTCGAGGCGCAAAGAAATGTAAACATGTGAAGTGTCAAAAACATCAAAGGAAAATGTACTTTGTACACACTTTAACTTCACCACTCTGCGAAGGAAAGAAAATGTGCGACCGGCTTCTAGCGCATTCCCTGCTGGGACAAGTCCGGCCTCCCGCTCCCAACGCAGCCAACTTAGAAACGAATATGTAATGGGTCATTGCGTTGCATAAGTGACAACAAAGGACCAGGTATAGCCTCTTCGTTCATTTTTCTGAATAATAATAATAATAACCACTACCTGCAACATCACACATGACTCCCCACTATTTTCACAATGGTTGCTTCGCGTTGCTAAGGTGCAAAATAGTGTTACGTACCTAAGGCTGGTAACGTGAGTCAGCTTTCCGGAGCGGCGCGAAGTCAATCAATTTTCACCGATCAGAGAGGCGTCATATTAAAGCGTGCGATCAGTGGTCACATTTTCAGATTACAGTAAGAACTGTTATTCTTGTCAATATGTTAAACTCATACACTGAACATTGCCCTTTACATCTTGTATCACGGTTTGTAATTGGGATATTGTTGCTCTACACAGACTCTGTTGGTGCGGAGCAGACCGTATGTACTTTATGCTATGGACCATATAAGGTTTTATCTAAACAATACAAAATTCTTAGCAGGCATAGTGAGTCCTCTGACTTGAGTTTTGCTGAGACTGGCACGGATCCAATGTATATTAGAGTTTATATTAGAATTAATTTTGAGAACTGGTAAGGTATAAGTTATATACATTATCTTTGGGACTAATTGTAGTATTTTATCCTTTTTCATGTATCAATCATTTTCTTTCTTTCCTTTATTATTATTTCCATTTCCTTCACATATGGACCACCTAAGGAATACCCACATGCCAGTTTCGATTCCTTATTCGTTGTTCTATTTTTTCTAGCAGTATTCTTTCATCTGTTCGCTATGTTTTTTCTTCTTCTCCTATGACCACTTCACACCAGTTTTTTTCACTTTTGTACCTTGGAATACTTTCATATTCAATACTATCTCCCTAAAAATATTTCTGTTAGTTGTTTCTTCAGCTTTTACATAATTTTTTTTTTTCTAAACCCTTTTTCCTTCATAGATCTTATTTACTTCTTATCCAACACATATTTGAAGACCTTTTTGCTTAATCTATCGTCTTGCATTCGATATAAATGTTAAAAAAATACCAGTTTTGTTTTCTCATTACCTCTGATATGTTTTTTTATGTTTCGATAAATTTCATCATTACTACGCAATTTCCAACTTTTCATAGTTTTTTGTGGGCCTAATATTTTCCTGACGATTCACCTGTCTAGTATTTCTAATTTATCTAAATTATTGGGTCTAGTTTTATGCTAGACATTCACTTGCATATAGACATTCTGAATATTGAATTTACTACTGTCTCATTTTTGCATTTTTAGACAGATGTTTTTTGTTATTAAAGTCTTTGTATGTACCATACGAACTTCCGTGTCATGTATCCTTTCCTCTATAGGAGCTTTTCCAAAACATTTTCTTGAATTACCTCCGAAGATATTTAATTTTTTTAATCTTTTCCATTTGGCCAATATCTGTTTACAGACATTTCGGTGTATTTCTCAAGTTGGTTCTACTGGCTATTTCTTTTAAAACATTAATTTGTTTTATAGCAGATGTCACATTTTCAAAAAGTGCAGTGAAGTTACCTACAAATACGGGACAATTTGTTACAACATTTTTGTTTTCTCTTCCCAACCTTATTGATGAAATCTTACACTACTGGCCATTAAAATTGCTACACCACGCAGATGACGTGCTACAGACGCGAAATTTAACCGACAGGAAGAAGATGCTGTGATATGCAAATTATTAGCTTTTAAGAGCATTCACACAAGGCTGGCGCCGGTGGCGACACGTACAACGTGCTGACATGAGGAAAGTTTCCAACCGATTTCTCATACACAAAAGCAGTTGACCGGCGTTGCCTGGTGAAACGTTGTTGTGATGCCTCGTGTAAGGAGGAGAAATGCGTACCATCACGTTTCCGACTTTGATAAAGGTCGGATTGTAGCCTATTGCGATTCCGGTTTATCGTATCATGATATTGCTGCTGGCGTTGGTAGAGATCCAATGACTGTTAGCAGAATATGGAATCGATGCGTTCAGGAGGGTAATACGGAACGCCGTGCTGGATCCCAACGGCCTCGTATCACTATCATTCGAAATGACAAGCATCTTATCCGCATGGCTGTAACGGATCGTGCAGCCACGTCTCGATCCCTGAGTCAACAGATGGGGACGTTTGCAAGACAACAACCATCTGCACGAACAGTTCGACGACGTTTGCAGCAGCATGGACTATCAGCTCGGAGACCATTGCTGCGGTTACCCTTGACGCTGCATCACAGACAGGAGCGCCTGCTATGGTGCACTCAACGACGAACCTAGGTGCACGAATGGCAAAACGTCATTTTTTCGGATGAATCCAGGTTCTGTTTACAGTATCATGATGGTCGCATCCGTATTTGGCGACATCGCGGTGAACGCACATAGGAAGCGTGTATTCGTCGTCGCCATACTGGCGTATCACCCGGCGTGATGATATGGGGTGCCATTGGTTACACGTCTCGGTCACCTCTTTTTAGCATTGACGGCACTTTGAACAGTGGTCGTTACATTTCAGATGCCTTACGACCCGTGGCTCTACCCTTCATTCGATCCCTGCGAAACCCTACATTTCAGCAGGATAATGCACGACCGCATGTGGTAGGTCCTGTACGAGCCTTTCTGGATACAGAAAATGTTCGACTGCTGCCCTGGCCAGCACATTCTCCAGATCTCTCACCAATTGAAAACGTCTGGTCAATGGTGGGTGAGCAACTGGCTCGTCACAATACTCCAGTCACTACTCTTGATGAACTGTGGTATCGTGTTGAAGCAGCATGGGCAGCTGTACCTGTACACGCCATCCAAGCTCTGTTTGACTCAATGTCCAGGCATATCAAGGCCGTTTTTACAGCCAGAGGTGGTTGTTCTGGGTACTGATTTCTCAGGATCTATGCACCCAAATTGCGTGAAAATGTAATCACATGTCAGTTCTAGTATAATATATTTGTCCAAAGAATACCCGTTTATCATCTGCATTTCTTCTTGGTGTAGCAATTTTAATGGCCAGTAGTGTATATTCTTTCATTTCTGCATTTTAAATTCTCACATGCTTTCTAGAATACGGTTGAAAAACTTTGATGACAAGGCATCATCTTGCTTTACACCCGTTTTTATTTCGAGGAGCAAAGAGATTTCTCCCATAAATTCTACACTGAAGCTCCAAAGAAACTGGTATAGGCATGCGTGTTCAAATACAGAGATATGTAAACAGGCAGAATACGGCGCTGTCGTCGGAAACGTCTATATACGATAACAAGTGTCTGGCGCAGTTGTTAGATCGGTTACTGCTGCTACAAAGGCAGGTTATCAGAATTTAAGTGAGTTTGAACGTGGTGTTACAGTCGGCTCACGGGTGATGGGACACGGCATCTTCGAGGTGACGATGAAGTGGGGATTTTCCCTTACTACGACCATTTGACGAGTGTACCGTGAATATCAGGAATCAGGTAAAACCTCAAATCTCCGACACAGCTGCGGTCGGAAAAGGATTCTGTAAGAACGGGACCAACGACGACTGAAGAGAATCGTTCAATGTGACAGAAGTACAACCCTTCCGCAAATTGCTGCAGATTTCAATGCTGGGACATTAACAAGTGCCAGCTTGCGAACCATTCAACGATTCGTTATCGATATAGCCTTTGTGAGCGAAGGCCCACTCGTGTATCCATGATGACTCCACGACACAAAGCGTTACGGCTAGCACGGGCCCGTCAACAGCGACATTGGACTGTTTATGACTGGTTCAAATGGCTCTGAGCACTATGCGACTTAACTTCTGAGGTCATCAGTCGCCTAGAAGTTAGAACTAATTAAACCTAACTAACCTAAGGACATCACACACATCCATGCCCGAGGCAGGATTCGAACCTGTGACCGTAGCGGTCGCTCGGCTCCAGACTGTAGCGCCTAGAACCGCACGGCTACTCCGGCCGGCGTTTATGACTGGGATGCCTTGCAACGTGCTGTTCAGAAGAGATTTCGACTCCCATGTTCACTTTCGGATTTATGGCAAGCTCTGCAGGATTCATGGTGTCAGTTCCCTCCAGCACTACTTCAGACATTAGTCGAGTCCATTCCACGTCGTACTGCAGCACTTCTGCGTGCTCGCGGGGGCCCTACACGATATTAGGCAGATGTAACAGTTTCTTTGGCTCTTTAGATACTGTGTCAGTAAGTGTTTCGCTATTTAAATTTTATGACCTAGACTTTAAAACAAATTTTGGGATTATTTTGTCTATAGTTTGTGTGTCAACAGAATCCAAGGCATTTATGAAATCAACAAACAGTGCTACAATACTTTTCGATTTTAGGAATGGGTGGTGAATGATTTACTGTAGATTATGTATTTGTTCAGAACATGATCTTCCCTTCCTGAAACCACCGTGGCATCCACCTAAATAACTGTCCATTGTTGCTTCTATCCTGTTTCGTATTATCCTGGAAAGTATTTTATATGCAACTGGCACCAAAGAAGTTACTCTGTAGTTGTTAACGTGTTGCTCTTCTGTACTGGAATTTTTTCTGTTTTCCAGATTCCCTCAAAGATTAATTTTAGCTCATTTTTTTGTTTTTGGCAGATATCATTCCAAAAGCGTGCTGAAATAGAATCTTCTACTTAAGGTTTGTTTTTTAAGGTTTTAATTACTTCTCCATTTTCTTAGATAGTCAGAGGCAAATCTTCTTCTAGATTTTCATGAGCGTTTCAGAATTTCATTTGTCGGATTTGTCCCGGACAATTAAGAATTTGATCAAAATATTTTGCAAGTATTTCGCAATTTTTAGTGTTGTTTAAGCAAAGTTTACCATTTTCATCTATGAAACACACGCCTATTGTTTGGTATCCCTTCAGTCTGCCCTTAACTGTCTGGTGGAAATCACATGTATCATTTGTCGAAAAGTTGTCCTCATTTTCTGCAAGTTTCCTCTTTTCAAAATCTCTCTGTTGTTCTAATTAGCCTTTCTGTTTTCTTTCTTTGCGGTTCAAGTTAACCATAGTGTTTCATTTTTCTTCAGCACTTCCACTTCTTCCATTTTTGACCCTCTCTGTTAAAGCTTCTTCACATACTTCATACCAACATATTTTATTTTTATTTTTGATTGACGCAGATGTTTCCTGTGCAGCACTATTAATTATAATTCTGGTCAGTTGCCAGGTTTAACTATTTTAATCTCATCTTGATATTTTTGAACCGATTACTTTGTTGTAGTAAGTTTGTCTATATTATATTTTCTTTGTTTTATGATTGTTTTTTATTTTATTAGGTAGGAATTTAGCCTTAATTTTAGAGAGGTAGTGATCAGAATAAAATTCGCTATTCCTTACTGCTTTGACATTCATAATTTCCTTTGTACTTTTTTTGAGAAACAGCTGCATGAACTAATTGAAATTCCCGCAACTTAGGTTTGGAGATTTCTATGTTTTGAATCTTCTTGGGCGCTTCCTGAAGAAGATCGAAATTAATTTCAGCTGAAAATTTCGACGAGGACTGATCAGTCTCATACCACTTCTGTCGATTCTTTTGTGGGCTGGCTAATAAAATACTATGTTCCTCTTATTTGAGCGCTGAGGTCGCGCAAAAGCTTATTCGATATTTTGAATGTCTCGGTTTCTTAAAGATCCCAAAATTATTTTGTTCCTTTCGGATTGTTCCTGTTGTCTTCATTTATTGGTGCGTATCAGGTAACACGGATGTCTTTTGTGTTTTTGCAATTAATTTGGAGGACATATAGTCTTTCTGAGGCAGATTTACATTCTGTAACAGTCCCTACTACATAGATAGCTGTTTCCAAAAATGGCAAACCTTTCATAATTCTGACTGCTGACTTGCCTTTGACGATTCTGTAGTTACAAGTATCTGTACATTTTCTTCTGGAAGTCTGACTCCTTGTACCACTAGACTCTGGATTTTATTTTTCTCTGAAAGTGTTTCTCGTTATTTTTGTTTATCGACTTTCAGTAGAGAATTTACATGTAAAGCGCAAAAATAGAATTTCTATTTAAACTTTATTTTAGAGGTATTCCAAGGTTGCTTAAAGCTCTGGCTGCAGTTGTTAGGTCTCCCCAGACCCATTTGTCTCAATACATTGCATGACACAGTGGTGGATTTTCATTTCGAATTATCAACAGGGACAGTGCATTCATTTAGCGGACTTTCCATAACACAGCTGAAATTGCTTTAAATATGTAAAGTCAGAAATTAAATTCCAGGATGAGACCAGATTGTTAGTCCGAAATCAGAGTTAATGTTTGTGGTTTACTCTAGTAGGTTCTTCCGTTCCGTCCACAGTTGGGAATTCGAGTTTCTCTTACGCCTTTGAGATCGTTGGCCAAGTTTCAGCCTGTAAGCCTAGGCAGTGGTCCTCACTGGGTGCTACGTTCCGGAGCCAAATGGATCCAAGGTTTTTACGAAGTTGTTACTCCTCCTCCTCGTCCTTCCCCATCATTTGCAAGATGACGCCCCAGGCCTGGGACTGGTGATAGCTGATATTATTATTAAAATGGTTCAAATGGCTCTGAGCACTATGGGACTTAACTTCTGAGGTCATCGGTCCCCTAGAACATAGAACTACTTAAACCTAACTAACCTAAGGACATCACACACACCCATGCCCGAGGCAGGATTTGAACCTGCGACCGTAGTGGTCGCGCGGTTCCAGACTGTAGCGCCTAGAACCGCTTATTATTATTATTATTATTAATGTTATAAAAAGCTGAAATATAACAATTTTTAAAGCTAAAGGGTGGACCAAATAAATCTGGCGCTGAAATAATTGCCGGCCGATGTGGCCGAGCGGTCCTAGGCGCTTCAGTCTGGAACTGCGCGACCGCTACGGTCGCAGGCTCGAATCCTGCCTCGGGCATGGATGTGTGTGGTGTCCTTAGGTTAGTTAGGTTTAAGTAGTTCTAAGTTCTAGGGGACTGATGACCTCAGATGTTAAGTCCCATAGTGCTCAGAGCCATTTCAACCATTTTGAACTATTTTGCTGAAATAATTACATGCACCTTAAGTCAGGTAACCCAGCTTACATCATAGGGCCCGGGAGCACATGATGTGAGCTGGTTTGTCTATCTTAAGGTGCAGGAAATATTTTGCAGACTAGTTTTACGAGAACGTGCAAAGATTGTTTCAAGTCATTAAGTGCTCTCATTCTCAAATAATCGATGTGTATAGTCGTGCGTGAGAGACCCTCACGTGAAACCACGAATTCGAAGAGTTGGCCCACACACGGAGCAGCCTCTTCTTCAGCAGGACAATTCTAGGCCACAAACGAGCGCTGCAGCATCTGCAACAGTCCGAAGCCTTTTGTTTACTGTCGTCGATCATCGTCCATACACTCCTGACCTGGCCTCTTCCAATTTTCATCTGTTTCTAAAACTGAGGTTGTGGCTCCGTCAATAAAGTCAAACATTCTACTGCGGCGGTGTCAACAAACTGGTCCCGCTGGGAGAAATGTATTCGTCGCAGGGTAACTATGTTGAGAAATAAATATGAAGAATAAAGACGTAGAATGTTAATAATATTTGTTTTATTTAAAAAGGTGTAAGAGTTTCTACATATCCGTTTCTACATATCCGTATTGAATGATGCTTCATCTTCCACAATCAGTCATCAACTGTAAAAGAGGTAAACACTGCGACTACATGAAAGACGACTGTGTACTGTTTTTTAGAAAGGTAGTGCCAGCAATGTTGATGCGGCTGGTAACTGTGTGTAATGAAATGTGCACTTTGCAATCTCGTGCCTGACACATATAGTTAACTCAAGAACTCATATAGTCTGAAATATCCATTTCCGTCCATTGATTTCTGATCTCAAAATAGCCGGTTTTGGATCCTCTGCCTCTATAATTTGACCTGAAAGATATGAGACACACTGCGTAATCGTGTCCGTACTGTGTTATGTTATCGGTGGACGCCCTCAGAAACGATTGGTTAAATTCCTGTGGATATCGAGGTCTGACGCTCTAGCTTTCTGCTTATATGAGGATGTTTCCTCGATTTGTAATTCTTTCTTGAGAATATAAGGAATTTGTAAACCATCTGACTCAAAAAGTAATTAATGTATTTCACTTTCACGTTCCATAAAAATAATGTGCGGAATCGATCTACACCATAAATAGCCATCCACATATAAATCTACATCTGTATGACCTGGCCCGCGTGTGTTTGCGAGCTCGCATATGTGTGTGTGTGTGTGTGTGTGTGTGTGTGTGTGTGTGTGTGTGAGTGAGTGAGAGAGAGAGAGAGAGAGAGAGAGAGAGAGGGAGAGAGGGAGAGAGAGAGACTATTTCTGCTTAACTTCACGAGTCAGATACCAATCCAAATTGTTTTTCTGGGGCACTAGACGTAAATATTTTGCATAGCCTGAAGGTTCCAGAGCTTGGTTTACGATCACAACACATGTCTTTCAATAAAACACGAACTCATAGCTGAAATATTGACTGTGGGTCTGTATTGTTGGCTGGAGGATCATGTCCTGATGCTGTGCAACCCTCAAATTAGTCTCCGTTGCGATGAAGCCGTCCCACGTCATTCCAAGGTATTGGCCAGTTCCAGTGTTGCCTTGCCCACCTATTGGTTGGGGGGTTTGTACTTTTGTTCATAATGCATGCCTAGAAGCCAAATTGATTGTTTGTAGATAGTTTCGCACTTCTATGTCTATATTTACATCTCTACCCCACGAGCTACCTTATGTCGTGTAGCGGAGGGCAGTTTGTGTTCTATGTTCACTTCCACAAAAGTTCCAGATGCGAATGGTCTGCGGGAAGAATGATGCCGGAGGTTCGAGTCCTCCCTCGGGCATGGGTGTGCGTGTTGTTCTTAGCATAAGTTAGTTTAAGTAGTGGGTAAGTCTAGGGACCGATGATCTAAGCAGTTTTGTCCCTTGGGGATTCACACACACACACACACACACACACACACACACACACACACACACAAACACACACACATGGTCTTTTCGCTAGATATACGTAGGATCAGTTGACACTTCTAGGACTATTTGGTATAGGAATTTTGACAGTCATACACAACGCCTCTCTTGTAGCGTCTGCCACTGAAGTTCGCTGATCATCAAAAAAATGGTTCAAATGGCTCTGAGCACTATGCGACTTAACTACTGAGGTCATCAGTCGCCTAGAACTTAGAACTAATTAAACTTAACTAACCTAAGGACATCACACACGTCCATGCCCGAGGCAGGATTCGAACCTGCGACCGTAGCGGTAAACACTGCGACTACATGAAAGACGACTTTGGCTCTTCACAGTTTCCTGTATCAGTACTCACGGACGGTACAACTAAACCTGAAATGAGTATCGAGGCATTATGACAAAGTTAACAGTACTGCATTGTCCATTCACTACTGGAGAGACACCGCGCACTACTGAGAGTGAAGGTTGCTTTCACTTGCGACTCACAGGTGCCTGTGCGCAGCGATTTCCTCTGGTCAAAACGGTGTTGAGAAAGAGGTTTCTGATTAAAAAGAAAACCACAGGCTATACGAGTTATGATGGTAGTGAAAAACTTGTTTTGAGCCTTTTATTTTGTTTTATGCTTCTAATAGCCCATTTATAAGTAGTTTCTCTGCTGCATACACGCATTCTAGTGTGACGACTGTACTGTAATATATTTTGGTGTGGTATGGAAATTATTCGAGTTTATAGGTCACCTAATAATCTGAGTGTAGTCTTTATCTCTCACACACTTTATTCAACTGATGCTCATACAGTGATGGGTGTCAGAATTTCAACTAAATATTTTTGAGATGTTGTTCTCTTTTCATTTCACTGTATTCAGTCCTCAATATGCAACTGTGCCTTTGGCGTCTATATTAATGTACACTGTATTTTAAAAAATTACTTTCAGCCCCTTCCACGAGGTGGATTGGCGGTGAATTATTGTGTAGAGAACCGTATCACATGACGACCTTCCTATTGTATTGCTATTCTGGGGTCCTGGGACGGAAGAGACGTAAAAATTATTTTCCAACCGGTCATGAAGATAAAGGAGATGCTGCGCCCAGTTATGGACAATCTCGGTCTCAGGGTTTGTAAGATCCTTTGTGAGTGCGATAGCTGCTCAATAGGTCAGTCTATTTGGACACAATCTAAAAAATAAAAAAACAGTCATTTTCGAAGAAGTTATTGAAAGCGTCGAATGGAATACACTCTTCGAAATTCTGAAGATATCAGGGATAAAGTACAGGGAGTGAAAGGCTATTTACAACTTGTACAGAAAACAGGCATCAGTTTGAGAGTCCAGTGGAATGAAAGTAAATCACTGATTGCGAAGCGACTGAGACAGCGTTGTAGCCTATCCCCGATGTTATTCAATTTGCACATTGAGCAAGCAGTAAAGGAAACCAAAGAAAAATCTGGCGAAGGTATTAAAGTTCGAGAAGAAGAAATAAAAGCTAAGAGGTTTTCCGATGATGTAATTCTGACAGAAACCGCAAAGTACTTGCAAGAGTAGTTGAAAGGCATGAATACTGGTTTGAAAGGAGGATATAAGATGAACATCAACAAAAGCAAAACAAGGGTAATGCAATGTAGTCGAATTAAATCAGGTGATGTTAAGGCTGTTAGATTAGGAAACGACACACTAAAAGTAGTAGATCAGTTATGCTATTCAGCCAGTAAAATAACTAACGATGGTCGGAGTAGAGAGGATATTAAATTTAGATGGCAATGGCAAAAAATGCATTGCTGAAGAGGAGACATTTGTTAACATCGAATATAGAACTAAGTGTTAGGAAGTCTTTTCTGAAAGTGTTTGTTTGAAGTGAAGCCATGTATGGAAGTGAAACGTCGGCGATAAACAGTTTAGACAAGAAGAGAATAGGCGCTTCTGAAATGTTGTGATACAGAAAAATGCTTAAGATTAGATGGGTAGATCATGTAACTAATGAGAAGATACTGAATAGAATTGGAGAGAAATAAAATTTGTGGCACAACTTGACTAAAAGAAGGGATCGGTTGATTGGACACGTTCTAAGTTATCGAGGCATCACCAGTTTAGTATAGGAGCGAAGTGTAGGGAATAAAAACTGCAGAGGGAGGCCAAGAGATAAATATAGTAAGCAGGTTCAAAAGTATGTAGGTTGCAGTAGTTATTCGGAGATGAAGAGGCTTGCGCAGGATAGAGAAGCCTGGAGAGATACATCAAACCAGTCTTCGGACTGAAGACCGCAACAGTAACAACAATGTTTGGGAAGACTAAAGTCTTGTATCACGCTTCTAGGTACTGGGATTCTGTCATTAAGAAAGCAATCGGAATTAGGATATACGAGAGCGGATGAGTGGCTATGATTTCAGTAGTGCTTGGAAGCAGCTCTGGACACTGAGAAGAGACAAAGAACTGCACTGAATTGTTCCCATTCGGATGAGTGCGCTGACACAACCAGCTCTCCGGCATCATGAGCTAATGATGAAGTAAGCCTGTCAGTCACCACCGTCTATGAGATGTTAATGGTTACCATTATAACAGTCACGATAATCAACATTTTTCTCACGCATCTTAGTGTTTACGACGTCATATCCGCAGTTCTATATGTCATACAATGATGTAATTTTGTACATTCAGGGGAATATGTGAATCCTGTCTGGAAAATGTGTTGCGAATAGATTTAGTAACAAACAAGTAACTGTAGTGGACTGGCCAGACAGCCAATCCACTATGACCAGTAGCCGAAAGGCACGCGTTTAAGCTCACGCAGGCTGGCGTGAGGTCTGGAACAGGTCAGAGAAATGAGACTAGCAAAACAGGAGGTAACTGGTAGAATACTTAACTTTAATCCATAATTCGAGAACATCGCTCTTGATGATACATAATTAAAATCTCAATATAAACTGGTAATGGCGCCTTGCTAGGTCGTAGCAAATGACGTAGCTGAAGGCTATGCTAACTATCGTCTCGGCAAATGAGAGCGTATTTGTCAGTGAACCATTCCTAGAAACGTCGGCTGTACAACTGGGGCGAGTGCTAGGAAGTCTCTCTAGACCTGCCGTGTGGCGGCGCTCGGTCTGCAATCACTGACAGTGGCGACACGCGGGTCCGACGTATACTAACGGACCGCGGCCGATTTAAAGGCTACCACCTAGCAAGTGTGGTGTCTGGCGGTGACACCACAGTAACAAATTTAAACGTCATGCACAACGAACGAGTTTTTCATGAATCTCATTGTTTACGAAGTCTTATCTTTTGAACTGTGAACAGCGATTGTTGCCTGATAGTAAGGGATCTGTGTACCAAGTTTGGTTGAAATCGGTCCAGTGGTTTAGGAGGAGACGTGGAAGATACGCACACACATACATTTTTACAATAGGTATGGATACGGTTATGACTCCATTGGAGACACAGCAACGTTTCATACAGTTACAGTGATGTAAATAAGACGAAGCAGATGATAACTACAAGTCTCATTATAGACGGAGTAGTACTAGATGGCTGGCGTGAAAGAAAAGTTAGCGAGAGGACAGCAGTCAATCATATTTGTTAAATAATGGTAAAGGAGCACGTGAATTAAACTCATGGACGCATTAAAAAACAAATAAAGTTGATGCCAGTAAACCTGATTAACGCGAGAAGATGTATCAGCGTGAAGGTGTATAGCAAAGAATGTAACGTTCAGATAGCGGTGGACATGAAAACTATCACGGCGAGAGCGACATACATTATTTATAGCTATGTACTGACAAGTCACGCGTGCCAGTATTTCACTTCTCGGCCAGCTGCAGCTGTTAGCGGTTGTGACTACCTAATATGTAAGTATAGACCTCAGGTCAAGTGCAGAGACGTTGCGGTTTCTGCCACTAGAATAGGTGGTTATCTAGCTGGCAAACTAGTAGGTAGGGTGACGACATTTCGTATCCATATCAAAATGCTATCAAGGGTGATAAATAGTTTCACGTGTGCATATTAGTGGCACTGCAATTACCATAACTGGAGAGCCCTGTGATATACAGTGCCTCAGCAAAATTGCTAGCTTGGCTTTCAGCTGCTCGAGCCAATTCAATATTCCTTTGATAGAGATGTCCAGTGGAACAGACAGTAGTTCAAAGGCAAAAGTCCTGCACCAAGCCATCCGAGTGCATACACAGTTATAATACATATTCCAACCACTAATGTAATTAAGGACTAGCTCTGCGTAACTAGTGCATATCACGGGATTCGGCACGCGATTCGTTAGAATTTATTCGAGTGTTCAGTCGTACCTAGCGGACCAATGAACTTTAGTGTGTGGTGAAAGACAAAGTAAAACAACAAAGTTAGCCATAAATACTGTGTATTCAATCAGAAACGATTTATTTTTAGTCAAAATTTCCGTTAGACAGCAAATTGTTACAGTAAAAACATTATTACTTATTGATGACAAATTATAGAAAAAGACAGTCTGAATCAGCTAAGACAGAAAGTCACATACGTAACCAAGTGTCTTTAGTAAATATTCATTTCACAGCCTACCATGACAGTATCTACAGCTGAATATACGAGTTTTATGTAAAGTAATATAATATAATACAATAGATCGCTTAGACAAAATAAAACAGACTGCTGTCGAAGGTAAGAAAGTAGCGAAACATATTCGAGAGAAATTATAAAAAAAATCTGCGTTTTGCTGAAGGTTGTGACCTCAACATATTTTGTTATTAAGGAAACACGTTTCTAAGGCAGTCAGCTTCGAAATTACCAAAATTACAGTACAGGATCATTGAAGTCCACGACATTAATTAATTGCGTAAGGTATATTCATATTTGTAAGAACCGCATCACCTTGGCGGTATCGTGACAAAAGCATAAAATGTATACTGGAAATATCTATTACAGTCTAAAACTAAATCGACCAAATTAGTCACACGAAATCAATATATTTGGAAGCTTTCAGAAGTCAGTAAAAGTTTATACACATATTGACCAAACGGTGGAACTGCTCCAGGTGTGTTCCCCGCCAAACTGTTTCGATCCACAACGTATCTGCTAGCCAGATTTGTTTTTTTGGTATGATACGCTGTAATGAAGTACACTCCTGGAAATGGAAAAAAGAACACATTGACGCCGGTGTGTCAGACCCACCATACTTGCTCCTGACACTGCGAGAGGGCTGTACAAGCAATGATCACACGCACGGCACAGCGGACACACCAGGAACCGCGGTGTTGGCCGTCGAATGGCAGCATTTGTGCACCGCCGCCGTCAGTGTCAGCCAGTTTGCCGTGGCGTACGGAGCTCCATCGCAGTCTTTAACACTGGTAGCATGCCGCGACAGCGTGGACGTGAACCGTATGTGCAGTTGACGGACTTTGAGCGAGGGCGTATAGTGGGCATGCGGGAGGCCGGGTGGACGTACCGCCGAATTGCTCAACACGTGGGGCGTGAGGTCTCCACAGTACATCGATGTTGTCGCCAGTGGTCGGCGGAAGGTGCACGTGCCCGTCGACCTGGGACCGGACCGCAGCGACGCACGGATGCACGCCAAGACCGTAGGATCCTACGCAGTGCCGTAGGGGACCGCACCGCCACTTCCCAGCAAATTAGGGACTCTGTTGCTCCTGGGGTATCGGCGAGGACCATTCGCAACCGTCTCCATGAAGCTGGGCTACGGTCCCGCACACCGTTAGGCCGTCTTCCGCTCACGCCCCAACATCGTGCAGCCCGCCTCCAGTGGTGTCGCGACAGGCGTGAATCGAGGGACGAATGGAGACGTGTCGTCTTCAGCGATGAGAGTCGCTTCTGCCTTGGTGCCAATGATGGTCGTATGCGTGTTTGGCGCCGTGCAGGTGAGCGCCACAATCAGGACTGCATACGACCGAGGCACACAGGGCCAACACCCGGCATCATGGTGTGGGGAGCGATCTCCTACACTGGCCGTACACCACTGGTGATCGTCGAGGGGACACTGACTAGTGCACGGTACATCCAAACCGTCATCAAACCCATCGTTCAACCATTCCTAGACCGGCAAGGGAACTTGCTGTTCCAACAGGACAATGCACGTCCGCATGTATCCCGTGCCACCCAACGTGCTCTAGAAGGTGTAAGTCAACTACCCTGGCCAGCAAGATCTCCGGATCTGTCCCCCATTGAGCATGTTTGGGACTGGATGAAGCGTCGTCTCACGCGGTCTGCACGTCCAGCACGAACGCTGGTCCAACTGAGGCGCCAGGTGGAAATGGCATGGCAAGCCGTTCCACAGGACTACATCCAGCATCTCTATGATCGTCTCCATGGGAGAATAGCAGCCTGCATTGCTGCGAAAGGTGGATATACACTGTACTAGTGCCGACATTGTGCATGCTCTGTTGCCTGTGTCTATGTGCCTGTGGTTCTGTCAGTGTGATCATGTGATGTATCTGACCCCAGGAATGTGTCAATAAAGTTTCCCCTTCCTGGGACAATGAATTCACGGTGTTCTTATTTCAATTTCCAGGAGTGTATATATCAACCTGGTTTATGTCGTGATACTTATTGTTCTCATGGCATGTCATCCTCGTTCCTTGAAATCTGGAGAAAATTGGAAGATGGAAGCTGTGTAAGTAGTGGTTTCTCTTCTTTAATACTGTTCTTGCCAGAACATCTGCAACTTCACTGTACCCAACACCAGAATAACCATTTTAACCACCGTAAACGAACAGTTCCTGGCTTAATTCCACCATGTCACAAACGTAATTACTGGAATAAGATGTCAAATTGCATTTACATTTGGCGATGGTCTTTTTTTTATTTTACTGTCAGCAAATACACACTTTCAACTGGCGACACGTCGATCGTACATGCAGGTCGCGGAGACTATGTTATCATTGCGCCGCGAAGAAGGCTTGCCAGCATATGGTGAGAGACCGTCTTCTTGAAAGTGTTGCCACCAGACTATGGGAGAAGAGTATGGATTTCGTTTTTGTAATTTCCGTAGGTATTGGCAGTTTAGTCAGAATGGCTGTAATTCCAGCAAGAGAAAATGTCGATGTCATTTTATAATGCCTTCGGTGGTAGTGTTGCGCACCATACAAAGAGCAACCTTTTTATATGAAAATTCTCCCTCAGTTATTCTGACAGCGCGTCGCAGTTATAACCTCATGATGTATTCGTATTGTGATTTTGCACATGAATCCATGCAGTGATTTCCACTGGCAGGTTTATATTTCATTGGCGACGGCAATACCGCTGGGCCAAATTCAGAATGCCTCTCTGTTTGTGGATGGAATTACACTCCTGGAAATGGAAAAAAGAACACATTGACACCGGTGTGTCAGACCCACCATACTTGCTCCAGACACTGCGAGAGGGCTGTACAAGCAATGATCACACGCACGGCACAGCGGACACACCAGGAACCGCGGTGTTGGCCGTCGAATGGCGCTAGCTGCGCAGCATTTGTGCACCGCCGCCGTCAGTGTCAGCCAGTTTGCCGTGGCATACGGAGCTCCATCGCAGTCTTTAACACTGGTAGCATGCCGCGACAGCGTCGACGTGAACCGTATGTGCAGTTGACGGACTTTGAGCGAGGGCGTATAGTGGGCATGCGGGAGGCCGGGTGGACGTACCGCCGAATTGCTCAACACGTGGGGCGTGAGGTCTCCACAGTACATCGATGTTGTCGCCAGTGGTCGGCGGAAGGTGCACGTGCCCGTCGACCTGGGACCGGACCGCAGCGACGCACGGATGCACGCCAAGACCGTAGGATCCTACGCAGTGCCGTAGGGGACCGCACCGCCACTTCCCAGCAAATTAGGGACACTGTTGCTCCTGGGGTATCGGTGAGGACCATTCGCAACCGTCTCCATGAAGCTGGGCTACGGTCCCGCACACCGTTAGGCTGTCTTCCACTCACGCCCCAACATCGTGCAGCCCGCCTCCAGTGGTGTCGCGACAGGCGTGAATGGAGGGACGAATGGAGACGTGTCGTCTTCAGCGATGAGAGTCGCTTCTGCCTTGGTGCCAATGATGGTCGTATGCGTGTTTGGCGCCGTGCAGGTGAGCGCCACAATCAGGACTGCATACGACCGAGGCACACAGGGCCAACACCCGGCATCATGGTGTGGGGAGCGATCTCCTACACTGGCCGTACACCACTGGTGATCGTCGAGGGGACACTGAATAGTGCACGGTACATCCAAACCGTCATCGAACCCATCGTTCTACCATTCCTAGACCGGCAAGGGAACTTGCTGTTCCAACAGGACAATGCACGTCCGCATGTATCCCGTGCCACCCAACGTGCTCTAGAAGGTGTAAGTCAACTACCCTGGCCAGCTAGATCTCCGGATCTGTCCCCCATTGAGCATGTTTGGGACTGTATGAAGCGTCGTCTCACGCGGTCTGCACGTCCAGCACGAACGCTGGTCCAACTGAGGCGCCAGGTGGAAATGGCATGGCAAGCCGTTCCACAGGACTATATCCAGCATCTCTACGATCGTCTCCATGGGAGAATAGCAGCCTGCATTGCTGCGAAAGGTGGATATACACTGTACTAGTGCCGACATTGTGCATGCTCTGTTGCCTGTGTCTATGTGCCTGTGGTTCTGTCAGTGTGATCATGTGATGTATCTGACCCCAGGAATGTGTCAATAAAGTTTCCCCTTCCTGGGACAATGAATTCACGGTGTTCTTATTTCAATTTCCAGGAGTGTATTATCCAGCAAAGCCAATTGTAGTCCTGCTAAAATAAAATAATAACTAATTTTCCTGCTGTTGCATCAGGTCACAAGAAGCGATAAATTATATTACAAGAAGATAATTGCTGGATGACACGTTCATTGGGGGACAATAAAACAGAAAATACAGCAACGTCACATTGGCACACATAAGTCGTATTTATCATTTGCAAATAAATCACTAGAACACTGTTCTGTTATCACAAATGTCTAATATCTCAACAAAAAATAATTGCCCAGATACTGGCAGCGAAAGGTCACGATCCAAGGAGAATAACAAAAAAATGTAAGCCCTATCTGTGATGTATCAGCAGTCACTGCAGTGTAACTGTACCGGATCAACGAAGTTCGTATGTCTGTATGTCTATCTCAGAAGTTAGCACTACTATGCTGCCACTCTGACGGTACCTTAGTTTCCTTTATCGATTAATGTACCACCTTTTCGACTCGTAAAGTTGGCAGTGTGTAATGTCGTGCGTTACGGATCATCGTTCATTTCCATAGAGCATAGATATTGTACTAATCAGTAGATGGTAGGTGTAAAACGCTTATGCGTGGTTTGGAAACGAGAAGAAATCTCGCTGTTTGATAATTTAGACGGCCGGCCGGTGTGGTCGAGCGGTTCTAGGCGCTTCAGTCTGGAACCGCGCGACCGCTACGGTCGCAGGTTCGAATCTTACCTCGGGTATGGATGTGTGTGATGTCCTTAGGTTAGTTAAGTTTAAGTAGTTCTAAGTTCTAGGGGACTGATGACCTCAGATGTTAAGTCCCATAGTGGGGTTGGGTTCTTTGGGGAAGAAGACCAGACATCGAGGTCATCCGTCTCATCGGATTAGGGAAGGACGGGGAAGGAAGTCGGCCGTGCCCTTTCAAAGGAACCATCCCGGCATTTGCCTGGAACGATTTAGGGAAATCACGGAAAACCTAAATCAGGATGGCCGGACGCGGGATTGAACCGTCGTCTTCCCGAATGCGAGTCCAGTGTCTAACCACTGCGCCACCTCGCTCTGTAAGTCCCATAGTGCTCAGAGCCATTTGAACCATTTTTGATAATTTAGACAGTGACAAGCTGGAGGGCTCATGCTTTGTACCGACAAACGGTTGCGCTTTTGGTGTGTTCGGCATGTTCCACAGTTAGCGTTTAGTGATTAGTGTCAACACGGAGAAACAACAGTCCTCTGGAACAACTGCAGAGCACAGACAAATGATGATAATCTAGTCAAGGGCAGAGGTCGGCGGTATGTATATATTCCCTACCAACAGACGTAGTAGTTGGGAGCAGCTAACCATCCATTACTTCAGTGACCAAGAGAACATATCCCTGATAGTCATGCACGTCACACCCCGACGTGTGGACAGTCCCAAGAGACCCATATTACGTCATCCATGTTTAATGTAAATTCATTAGCGGAAACTCCGGATCTACAAAATAGACGGTTGACGATTGGAAAAAGATATGTTTCTGTTCTGATTATCAAAATGTTTGTTACATACGAGACTGTGTATTCATCTTTCAAGGTGTCCGCAGCAAGATGCCATTAGCTGTATGGTATGGGACATATTTGAACGGCAAGCACCTAGAGCTCTGGTGGTCGCAAAGCAAGTGAAATTATCAAAAAAGGAAAGAGGAAGAGTAGGGCCCAACTTGCGTCGAAAACGAGGTCGTTTCCAACGGAGCACGACCACATACCGAGGAAGTATGTGGGAGGAAATAGGCCGTACCACTTCAAAGGAACCATCCCCGTATTCGCCTTCAGCGATTTATGGAAATCGCGGAAAACCTACATTTAGGTGTCTGGACTTGGATTTAAAAAACCGCCCTGCCGGATAGAAGTTCAGTGTCATATTAGTGACCCGCTTCGATCGGTACCACTCTTAGAGAAAGTACATAATATTTTGCTAACCAGTCTTACCAGCGGCGCAACAACGAAGAGACAGTGGAATTCGTCTATGGTTATAGATTTTTGACAAGTAATAGTGATTTCGCGTTTCTAATCTCCATCTAATTTCGGTTGAATAAAGCATAAGTCTCGTTTACAATAACAGCGACATCGAAGAGGAATTAAACTAGAAGGCATCAACAACGTGTAAATTTATAATGTCAGAAAAATGGCGATCTGTTCTCACTACACTGGTCGGAAAGCTTATTCACTCTTAATCTCTCGAAGGTGGAAATTATTGCATAGTGCGTGGAACAAGTGTGTCGATCTAATCAAAGCTACACTCGCACTTTCTGTTTGTAAATAACTATATATAATTTATGAGGCAGGTAAAGGCCAAACCTACGTGGTTTGTTTGAAATCACTCCAGGTCCTCGGGCAGCTGGTATGTCGATAGCGTTACGGCAGCACGATTGAGAGCCAGCAGACTGACACGCCAGCCAACGTGTAGCATTGATACAACTGGCAGACTAGCGTGGCCCACTCCTTGTTCCGCCAGGAATGTGAATTCGAGCTTTCCCTCGTGAATCAGGCGCTTCGTGAGTAATGGCTCACATGAATCAACCTCGCTACAGGCAGCCGCGTTTCGTGGAATGTACAAACGGCTCTTACTGAATGTCCTGCTCATGCTCCTGCTCATGCTCCTGCTCCTGCTTCTCATAACACATGCCCCTCAAACTACTGTGACCGGATTCTGCCCTTGTGACACTGAGGGATGGAGGTAATGTTCACGTAGTCCACAGCTGTCACGGTGTCTTCGATTACTACCACAGGTCCCAAGGGTGCACAGATAGCATAGTGCTGCCCCCATAGGCCTGTGCCTAAGGTGCGGTGCACACTTCGAACAGCAGTACATCTGTATGACAGCGCATCCGGACTTGACCATCGACCTGGTTTTATAAGAAACGTGATTTATCCGACCAGACAAAATTCTTCCAATGGTCCACTGTCCAATCTCGGTGGTCTCGTTCCCAGTGCGATTTTAACTGACGATGTCGTCGGTTCAACGAGGGAACATGCATGGGTCGTCTACTGCGGAGACCAATGTTCAGCGACGTACGCAGAAACAGCGTGCTCCGAAACACTGTATCAGAGTTGTGCTCCGATTTCAGATCTGCCACGTATCACCGCCTTCTCTACTTTAAGGAGCCAGCACGCCTCCGACCTCCACGTTCTATGATGAGACGTGGACATCTAACATCTTCTTGACAGCTCGTGATATCGTCCAACAACTTTTCACAGATGCTCACGACAGCAGCACGCGAACAACCGACCGCTTTTACCTTTTACAAGATGCACGTTCCCAGGCTCCTTGCCATAACACTCTGCCTTTCCTAAAGTCGCTTATGTCAGTACAGTTCCCCGTTTCCGACCTGTATCGTCGCCAGAAAGATTCACCATTCGTCTCTGCTCCGCTTATACACACTATGTGATCAAAAGTATTCCGACACCCCCAAAAACATACGTTTTTCGTATCAGGTGCATTGTGCTGCCACCTACTGCCAGGTACTCCATATCAGCGACCTCAGTAGTCGTTAGACATCGTGAGAGAGCAGAATGGGGCGGACTGACGGACTTCGAACGTGGTCAGCAGATTGGGTGTCACTTGTGTCATACGTCTATACGCGAGGTTTCCACACTCCTAAACATCCCGAAGCCGACTGTTTTCGATGTGATGGTGAAGTGGAAACGTGAAGAGACACGTACAAGCGTACGACCTCGTCTGTTTTGTGAAAGAGACCGCCGACAGCTGAAGAGGGTCGTAATGTGTAATAGGCAGACATTTATCCAGACCGTCACACAGGAATTTCAAACTGCATCAAGATCCACTGCAAGTACTATGATAGTTAGGCGGGAGGTGAGAAACCTTGGATTTCATGGTCGAGCGGCTGCTCATAAGCCTTACATCACGCCGGTGAATGCCAAGCGACGCCGCACTTGGTGTAAGAAGCGTAAACATTGGAAAAACGTTGTTTGGAGTGACGAGTCACGGTACGCAACATGGCGATCCGATGGCAGAGTGTGGGTATGGCGAATGCCCGGTGAACGTCATCTGCCGGCGTGTGTAGTGCCAACAGTAAAATTCAGAGGCGGCGGTGTTATGGTGTGGTCATGTTTTCCAAATGTCTCAAATGGCTCTCAGCACTATGGGACTTAACATCTGTGGTCATCAGTCCCCTAGAACTTGGAACTACTTAAACCTAACTGACCTAAGGACATCACACACATCCATGCTCGAGGCAGGATTCGAACCTGCGACCGTAGCAGTCGCGCGGCTCCGGACTGAGCGCCTAGAACCGCTAGACCACCGCGGCCGGCATGTTTTCCATGGATGGGGCTTGCACCCCGTGTTGTTTTGCGTGGCACTACCACAGCACAGACCTACATTGATGTTTGAAGCACCTTCTTGCTTCCCCCTGTTGAAGAGCAATTCGGGGATGGTGCTTGCATCCTTCAACACGATCGAGCACCTGTTCATAATGTACGGCCTGTGGCTGAGTGGTTACACGACAGTAACATCCCTGTAATGGGCTGGCCTGCACGGAGTCCTGACCTGAATCCTATAGAACACTTCTGGGATGTTTTGAAACACCGATTTCGTGTTAGGCCTCACCGACCGACATCGACAACTGTTCTCAGTGCAGTCATTCCCCAAGAAACCTTCTAGAACCTAATTGAACGTATGCCTACGAGAGAGGAAGCTGTCATCAAGGCTAATGATGGGCCAACACCATACTGAATTCCAGCATTAATGATAGAGGGCGCCACGAACTTGTAAGTCATTTTTAGCCAGGTGTCCGGATACTTTCGATCACATAGTGTACTCACATTTTCCTTATGCACCATGTGACCGCAACAAAACTAGGCGGCATTGAATCTCGCGGTGAGCAGTCATCATATAGTTTCGACTTGTCAGTGTGTGTACCAGACAGCGTCCATCTAACCGGGGACACTAGAAGATTCTGGACATAATCCCAGCTAAGAGGTCGAAACGTCTATTGTGTAAGAAGAAACTGAAGAGGATAAAAAGAAACTGAAGAGGAACATGAAGTTGCCTATCAATCTATAATATTTTACCTTCAGTATCCCATACTTGTTCAAAGGGTGACATGAATCTGAAAGCCATGGACGCAGTGGTACTCGTCGTTCACCGGAAGGCTCACACAGCCTACGTCTTTTGTAACTTGGCCTTGTTCAGCTGAAATGTGAAACGTGGAGTTTCCTAAAGGAGATGCGTTACCACTAATTCTAAGCCCTTCCTGAAGCCGCAGTTCCTGTTACAATCGAGTCTGATACGCAGGAATCGAGATCGTATTTTGTGCTCACTGACGTCCCAAACCAAGGAATTAAGTAGGGATCATCTGTGAACAATGCATGTGGCAACGTAATACATAAGCGCGGTGTTCACCTGTCCACTGCAAGCAGAGGCGTTTGTGTTTCTCGGCAGTATAAACCGACGCAATGGCAAACGTGCCGCTGTACCGGAGTCATAGCCGTAGCAGTGCTCCGGTGTGGAGCTAACACTGTTGATGGGACAGTACGGAACGTTACAAACATACAAAGAACACAGCGGTTAACTCGTACTGTGGTCACAATGCGTTGTCCATCTGGTCGTCCTTACGAACGAGCCATCCGGCTCCACACACGATCATTGTTGTAGTGGCTTGCCCAGTACATTCAGAATGTTCACCGTATGGCAGTCTTATTTCCTGGAGATCCATCATCCTGTCTTGTCAGAACCAACGTATGTGCTGATACAACAACCTTGGAGGCATAGTAGCACTTCCTTTCACGTTTCCACTTCAGTTATTGAGCTTGGTGTAACACTGACCTTGAGGTAGCGTTTTCAGAGGCACAAAAGAGGGCAGCCTTGACCCTACGTGGACGACATCTGCCTGAAGACTTGATGATTTAATGCTCATACACTGTTCTAAAAATATTTTAATATATACAGGCAATACGGCGAGTCTAATGCTGAGAGAGCGAGAGAGAGAGAGAGAGAGAGAGAGAGAGAGAGAGAGAGAGAGAAGTAGGGTACGTATAAAGTTTCATATTAGTATTATCGAATTATGTTGATCGGTTGCCCACTCATGTCTTGACTATCCTCCTGAAATTCGCGGGAAACAGGACTCTTTTCTTCAGCAAGGACAACTTTTCTAACAGAGTTACGTGTGTACGAGTTACTGCGCGCAGAAGAGGCAAAGTAAGTTGTCTTCGTCGTCTTACATACAAGGATAAAACACATGTCTTTTCCGTCTTGACAAAGTTCCTTGGCCGACCTATGTGTCTCCATCCTTTCGTTTGGAAATCGGTGATTGCTTCGGTAGTCTATTATCTCTCATTTTGTCCATATGCTGGTTCCACCTAACTGTGAGTTCAATTGTTCCCTCATTAATAAAATACACTGTGAATTCAACACATTCCGAACGTTTTTATATCCAATTAAATATGATCATATGCAGTTCCTCGCTCTCCTCAAAAATCTGTGCAGCTTTTCATCTGTATCGTCACCATTATGATAATCTTAACTCTTGTCGGAGCCAAGATATTTACAATGTGAGACATGTTCAATTATTTTGTTGTTAATAACTAACTTAGAGCGTACTGACTGTTTACATTGAAACCACATAATTTTGGTACGATGCAATGAAATTTTAAGATTGTGTTCTGTACATATTTGGTTTAGCCTGGAAGTCATCTTCGCTTTCTTGTTTTATTATTTTTTCATGTTCAAATAGTAATGCACTTAGATTAGACTCTTTATTTAATTAATTCTCGAACGATTATATGATTTCCGATTTTAAAGAGTTGTCAATATTCACCACCGCCTAACAAAAAAGTGAAACACCCAGACAGGGAGGAGGAAACGAAATCAAACTTCACAGGTTGAGTAGGTATGTTATGTTATTACAAACTCGAATCATATTTACAAAGAACTTGGCAGTATGAGCCCCCTCATTAGTATGACGTTCCACTCCCTCTGGCCAGGATGCATGCACTGATTCGGTTGAGAACGATGTCAAAAAGCTGGTGCATCCTCTCCAGAAGCCTGTCGACGTCCGAACTGCTTCCTCAGATGTTCTACGGGGACAATTCTAGGCATCTTGCTGGCCGCCAGGGTACCTCAAACAGTTCATAGAGATACATGACACGTGTAGACAAGCATTGTCCTGTTGAAAGTGGCACCACCATCCTGTAACACAGAAGGACGCAGGATACCTTTGACGTACCATTGCGTCGTCAGAGATCCGTCAATCACTACCAGCCGTGACCTGAAGCCATCCCCGATGGCTCCTCACACCGTGTAGACGTTAAAACCTGACCTTCTTTCCTCCTTTCTTTCCCACACAGCGAAGCCAATACTTATCTTGCTGTGCCTCTTCAAAACAAAGGAGGAAAGGGGCTTCTCCCCAGGTTGCCACTATACAAGCAAGCAAGCATCGGTTACCCAGAGTGGTGCTGAACCCAGAACACAAAGCAACGTCTTCATCAGCAGTCGGTGCTTCCCGGTCACAGCACCACTCGAAACGCAGCCGTTTGTGTTACTGGCAGCGTGCGGATGAAACGGTAGTTCCCCATTCCGACTGTTGCTACACAGAATGTTTCGGTGTTGTCGTATAGCAGGCGCTGGCGTGTAGGAGCTGCGATGTGCTCGGGATCCTGCCTTTTGGTGGCCAGACGTCGTCGACGGGCAGCTTGGCGACGAGTACGTTTGCCCTCGCGTTCCTATCCAGTCCAACACGGACCACTGTCATCCGAATGCCAGACAAATCTGGATATTACACGATTCGCCCAACCTCCCAAATGGAGATCTGATGCTATTTACACCCTCCTGGCCTGCTAACATCACTAAACACGAACAACGCTAACGCACCTTGGTGGCCATTCTAGCCGTCACAGAGAATTTCAAATCTAATCATTTACATACCCACCGTTGGTGTGTACTTTTACGACGTTGCAGTGACCATTTCTTCTCGGTGCTTCACTTGTTTTGTAAGGCAGTGTAAAAGTAAGAAAGAGTGAATGAAAGCGAACACGCTGTCTCGCCCCTCTGTTAATCTATACGTGAAACGTATTCGCAATTGCGAATATGGACCACCGTCAGCTGGAAAGGCGACAATGAAAATTTGTGCCGGACCGGGACTCGTAGCCAGATTTTCCCGCTTATCACCAGCGGCCGCCTTACCATTCTGCTATCCGAGCAAGGTTCACGGCCAGACCCAAACTTCCATATGTACGGTGCGTGGCGGAGGGTACCCTGTACCACAACTAGTCGTTTCCTTTCTTTTTCCGCTCGCAGATAGAGCGAGGGAGAAACGACTGTCTGTATGCCTACATATGAGCTCTAATTTCTAGTACTTTATCCTCGTGGTCCCTACGTGAAATGTATGTTGGCGGCAGTAGGATCGTTCTGCAATCAGCTTCAAATGAAGGTTCTCTAAACTTTCTAAGAAGTGTTCTTCGAAATGAAAGTATTTTTCCCACCAGCGATTCCCACTTGACTTCCCTAAGCATATCGGTAGCACTTGCTTGCTGATCGAACGTACGGGTAACAAAACTAGCAACTAGCCTCTGTAACACTTCGATGTCTTGTTTCAGTCCGACCTGGTGCGGATGCCAAACAGTCTAGCACTAGTGTCCTATATGCGGTCTTGCGGTCGCCTTTACAGGTGATCTACACTTGCCTAAAATTCTCCCAATAAACCGAAGTCGACCATTCGCCTTCCCTACCACAATCCGCACATGCTCTTTCTATTTCATATCGTTTCGCAACGCTACGTCTAGATATATAAAGAACGCTAGTGTTTCAAACAGTACATTACTAATGCTGTATCTGAATATTACGGGTTTTTTTTCCCTACTCATCCGCATTAACTTACATTTTTCTATATTGAGAGCCAGTTACCATTCATACAACATCAGTTTCAGCACCAATAACCTCCTCATCATCCACGTACTGCTTCTTGCGGACTCCATCCTTCATTGTGCACGGAAGTTGGAAGGTGCGAGGTCCGAGCTGAATGGTTCAAATGGCTCGGAGCACTATGGGACTTAACATCTGTGGTCATCAGTCCCCTAGAACTTAGAACTACTTAAACGTAACTAACCTAAGGACATCACACACATCCATGCCCAGAACTACTTAAACCTAACTAACCTAAGGACATCACACACATCCATGCCCGAGGCAGGATTCGAACCTGCGACCGTAGCAGTCGCGCGGTTCCGGACTGAGCGCCTAGAACCGCTAGACCACCGCGGCCGGCGTCCGAGCTGAAACGGTGGATGAGGAATAACGGTCCAATGACGTTTTGTGAGCTCCTCTCTGGTGCACAGACCTGTGTCAGGTCTTATGTTGTCACGGAGAAGGGAAAATCCGTTCGCATCCGTCTGTCAACTCGAATGAGAGTGTCCGCACGTTCCACGTCCCGGCCGTCACGCGAGAGATCGGACAGGTTTGCGCGACCTTGTTGCAATGACTCGCCGTCGTTTAGCTCACTGCCAGGTATCCATAGACGTTCTGGAAGAGCCTGTGAATATCTGTGATGCTCTGGTTTGCCGCCAAAAGGAACTGAATGACAGCTCTGTGCTTGGAACGCAGCTCCGTTACAGACGCCAATTTGAAGGCTACGTATAGCGCCGCCACCTATCGGAACTTCATGAAACTATACGAGATGAAGCGGGGAATATTCCACGATGTTCTTCAACATAAGCCGCATTTTTCTCAAACGAAATTGTCCGAGAAAAAATGTTGCATTACTTACTGAACGCCTCTGGTAGTTTTACAATTGTCACGCGAATAAAAAACAGCGGTGTTATTAGGAGACTGCCAGTGGCAGAGGCTTCCGGTAAGGTGCGAATGGATCGGAGTCAGTTAAAGAGGCTGCCGTGGCTAATGACCCGGATTCGGCGGCCCCCCGCAGAAGGCGGACGCTGGCTTTCTCGTCTTCCCAGATTTCCGCTAGGTGCTAACCGGTCCCTCATACTCACTTTCTCGTGTTGCGCAGCCTCTCAGACACGTCAGAAGACCTATTAGAGGCCCGCAAGAACATTATTATCTAAAATGAAGAAAAACGCACATAACTGGCGGAACATGGCAAGGTGCAAGTTGTGTTCGCGTGTACATAGCTTCTTGCTTGCGTGAGGGCCTCCGCGTTCGAAGCGTTGCTAACTACTAGCTTCCCACTGCTCACCGAATATGTGGCAAAAGAAATGGAAATGGTACAAAGTTCTTAGAGAGAGGAAAGAAGGATGGGGAGGTGGTGTTTAACATATCGTAGACACCGATGTCATTAGTGACAGGGGTAGGAGGATCGGCCTTGACCCTGTTAAGTAATCATTCCAGCATTGTCTCAAAATCTGTGGGGAACCAATCCACGATGGCAGGAAAGCAACTTGAATCCCTCTTCCCTCGAATACGGGTCGAGCACTCCACCGTGACTGCCTTCCTCAGGGGTTGGGCCATCGGTGTACGAATGACCTGATTCTGTTTTAGGCGTCGCCTACGCGTTTTACTTGTGAGATGACCGAACAGAGACTGCATAGAATCTGGAGAACGACTGACGAGTTGGTGTAAGGATAAGTAGCAACTCTGCAGTTCTGTTCAATTAAAGCAGGCATTAAGAGTAATATATCGGTATGCTGAACAAGTGCCGCTTCAAAATTGCCATTCAGTAATGCCCAGTGCAGTGAATGAAGCAACGGACATTTGAAGGAGACGCTCACGTAGACTGGTGTCCAAGTGATAGATGGATTATCTTAATCCCTGATTTGTTTATTTTATTTTACAAATAAATTTATAATTTAACATAAAAATTGTTGGAGCATGGTGGCGAAAGATGGCTAAAGTCTATTTAAGGAACCAAACTAGCACCCGCCTAAAACGGATTTAGAGAAACCACATGAAACCTTAGTCAAGATAGCGCAGATGTAACTTACAGCGGTGTTTTCCAGAATTAGAGTCTAGTGTCTTGACCACTGTGCTCATTCTTCCGCTCCTTCTTTTGCCTGGGCTTAACCATTCAGTATTCGCTATATACATTCTTCCATAAGGGCCAGAGGTGGACCAGAGCGTTGCTGACTTGCTTAATTTGTGAAGCTCTTTCTGTTGAATAAGTCACCCAATTTTTCTGAAAATGTATCATTTGTTTGTCTGTACAAGAAAATCACATCCAACGATTTTCGTCCCATTGAGGTGATTCCTTCGTGGTGAGTTTTTTCCCCCTACAGTGTATTATGTACTTTGAACCTCCAGTTACCTGCATTTTGTTGTTCAGTGTGCAACCGACGACTCGAGTGTTAGAGATTGACAGCCTTAATGAGGTCTGCTGAAGATTAAAAAAAGAAATTGTTACTCTAATTTCTTAGTCACACTTGCTTCCTTCTGAGATGATCTATGGGTAGCATAGAAATCTAAGCCGTGTACGTTAGTGCCGGGTCTACGAGTCACTGAATCCAGTGGCTTAGTGCTAGATATGCAATTATGGTAAATCATTCGGTACGTAGTAAACAAAAGGAGATTGTAAGACACAGTAAAATTTGATAGAGAAGGCTGTTCTCTTTCACCTCAAAGGCTTTGCTCTTTCTCACAACACTCGTAGGTTTCCCTTATATGGTCTCAGTGGCAATAACACGTACTTGTAAACGGAGTGCAGCGTCAATATTGAACTGTAAACAGTAAATTTCAATTGAAAAGTGATAGTATGTTAAATACAACTTGTAGGGGGGGGGGGGGGGGGGTGAACATAAAGAATGTCAAACACGTAAACCTTAGAAAATATTTTGTTGGTAAGTTATATGTGCTGAAAAGACGATATCTCGCAAATGAAAGACGCAAGCAAACATGTAGATACTTTTCATAAGATTTCCGACAGGTTTTCGAGACCATGTGGATTGATAACAAAGATACGTCTGTACATTCTATACATAATATTGCCACTAATATGCGAATGAACGATGAATTTTGACTCATAAAACTATGTATGTTATAGAGGGAAGTGATCTGCAAAGATAATGTTAGAAGTCTCCCAAGGACCGACGTTGTTTTCGGTATACGGAGTTCATAAATACCTCCGAAGTTTGAGAAGTCGACTGCGCGAAAACTACAGACACACAGAAAACAGACACATCAGTGGATAGAGCAGCTCCACAAGTTTGTAACTCGCAGTCAAGGTATTCAATATGGGCACCGCTTGTGATGCGAGTACGCTGCTGCTACGGTACCAGGTTCGAATCCTACCTCGGGCATGGATGTGTGTGATGTCCTTACTTTATTTAGGTTTAAGTAGTTCTAAGTCCAGGAGACTGATGACTCATAGTGCTTAGAGCCATTTAAACTATTTTTGTGACGCGAGGAACGTCAATTTGTGCTGTTAGTTGGTGCGTACATGCGCAACGTCAGATGTCCGCTTTGGAAATATGTTCATTGGGTTGCCTATCTACAGGCGCGAACTAGTTCGATGCGACAGTACGGAGAGGATGATTTGTCTACAAGTTCTGACACACCTTCCCATAAGTGGTGCCCTCTGCAACTACGCCATGGCACATACTACGAATCTATTCCTCTGATATATGTCATTTTCTTTTATGTCTTGTACTTGTCGTGCAGTCATCTTCTGAAACCCAGGAGGCAGTTAAGAGTGACCCTGCACATAAGCGGCTTGTCAGAAAGTGCGATCAGTACATCCTGATTGTTTTACGATGTTAAAGTCGTATGCACAAAAGTACCATCATTAAGTAACTTTAGGAATTTCAGAACTTGGTGGGGTGAAAGACGGTTGGCCTTAATTGTTGAAAATATCCGGACACTGTTAAGTGCGGTGGTAGCGGTACGTCGCTGGACTCGACTTCGTCAATGGAATGTGTGGTTATAGTTGTAGCAAGTAATGTGAAGTGAGAAGCAGATCGGCTTTAGGACGATAAAATGGATAACTTGGATTTATTAGGAGAAATTTGGAGCGTGTTGCGCATCTGCAAAAAAAGGGCTGAGTCCTGTCTATTGTTGGGTAATCTTAGCTTTTCTGGAATTCTCGCTAGGTCGGATTGTAGGGAAAGATGACAAGTATTCAGAGGTGTACTGTTAGATTTAAATCCCGTTGGTTTACTTAATATGAAAGTGTTATGGAGATGATCCCGGACCTTACGTGGCATCTTTCCAAAAAGACGACGTTATCACCGCGAGACTGTGTTAGGTAAGTGAAGAGAAGTAATGTTGTAGATAGGCTGTAAAAATTCAACTACTTCCATCCGAATTATGGGGTAGGACCACAAGAACAACATAAGAGAGATTACTGAACTCTATAAATTGCCATTTCTGTCGCCTTCGATTCGAGAGTAGGAAATAAATAATGGTAGACGATATCCTCCACCACATTCAGTGTACGGTGGTTTGCAGCATACATATGTAGTCGTAGAAATATATCAATAGAAGTATGAACAAAACTGGCAGCAAGGCGAATGAATTCGAAGGTCGATATAAGAGTGTTGCAGGTAATTTGTAATGTAAAATAATACAGTAATTAATTATTGGAGAATGTATGCAATATTTAGTCGAACTGTGCTTCAAAATCAAATTTTTACAGTTCGGCTTGGCATACATAAGACACTAGCTCGTCCATGCATGTATAATATAATCGAGCTTATTATTTAAAAATAATCCATAACTGGGAAATTTCTCCTGCTCAGAAGCGGAATCTGTTAGGCTTTGAACGATGCGATAAGCTTGCCGCGAAGTCACGGGGGGTTTCGGTCCCACAGCTCTTCGACTTCTTTTGTAGCTGTGCGTGATTCTGAATGTCTCTGAAGTGAAGTTAGAATTTTGAAAACTATACTACGGGAGAAGCGTAGCACCATGCCTCGACGTGAATACGGCAAATCTATCTGAAATACGTTAATTTAATTAATTTAGAATTTTCGGTTAGGTCTAACACTGAATTCTACGAACATCAATGAAAATAAAGTGGTTACACATACAGGCTTACTTGAATCTACTAAGTGTTTATTTCACCGGTAGGCCTCTATATTGTTACCGCTAGATAAAGGAAAGTATCATTATATTATATAAAATTTGACTTAAATAAATACAAAAGAATCATGATACAGAAACAGAATTAGAAAATCATTATTATAACATAGATGCATTTCCTAATATACTGCAAACCGATAATGCTTCATAATGAAAAAGGTATGAAGAAGATGTCAGCCATTATTGGAAAGCATTCTGTAATTAATTGTGAATAATTTGAGAGAACAACGGAAAACCAAAATCGAGTCGTGTAGATCAAACGACAAATCAGAAGCATCGTTGCAAGAACAATATTTCCTTACGCAGACAATGAATTTGGGGGGGTGATATAATAATAAATCGATCTAACGTATGTTTGCAGCGAACAGTTGTCTCTTTCCAGGAGAAAAGCCTTCACCTTGTGTTTGTATATATATGGTTTGCACTAACAACATTTTGTATGGTTCGTGTGTGTGTATGTGTGTGAAACTGGTGGTGGGAGGGGGTGATATGGAAGGGATATAGGGAAAGGGAGACGTGTAAGTAGGAAGAGGAAATATCGAATCGTAGTTTTCCGATTTCTCCGTCACTCTGTCTCAAGGAGTGCTGCGCTAATGTCTTACCCTCTGCGAGCTGTAGCCTAAGGCTATCCCGTTACAAAACATTTTAGCCATTATGACATTTTCTGTTTCCTTACATAACACTCTGAGTGTGCACAACTGCCGTCGGCAGTTAATGGCTTATTATTAGCAAGGCTTAACCACTAGCTCGGAAAACGTAGTGTGTTTTACAGAGTAGGAAAAAGAGTCAGTCATACATATCACTTCCTCGTGGGAATTATGGTCCATGAACTGACATGACAGATGCAGTACTTGGTCTATAGGCGGTATTTCGGTATTATTTAGAGCAATACTGGGCTTTTTTTATTCGTGTCAAAGGCATCAACTACAAGGGAATTAACAGAAATTAACAGTTATAAAACATGTAAGTAGACAATGGACATTAACATTTAAAAATGAAAAAGGACAAAGAAATCTATAATTAACTTGCTTTTTCCCAAAGTGAGCTACGTTCATAATGCTGGGCTAGCTTGCCATGTCTCACTCAAGTGCACAGAAGTAAATAAAACAACAAAAATTAAGTACTAAATTGCTGAATTGGAATTTTTCAGAGAGACAGCGAATATCTTAAGTTAGTACGCTCTAAAAAACACAATTGTTATCTTTTGGCGCGAGAACAGCATCGAGTGTTCTATTAGTTACATCTTCACTGTAATAAATCGGTTGTCGCTGATGCAGAACAGTTGAAGTAGTTATTTATGCCGGCCGGAGTGGCCGAGCGGTTAAAGGCGCTACAGTCTGGAACCGCGCTACCGCTACGGTCGCAGGTTCGAATCCTGCCTCGGGCATGGATGTTTGTGATGTCCTTAGGTTAGTTAGGTTTACGTAGTTCTAAGTTCTAGGGGACTTATGACCACAGCAGTTGAGTCCCATAGTGCTCAGAGCCATTTGAACCATTTTTTGAGTTATTTACGTCCAGAAAGTCTAACGAAAATAATAGGATGGCGGTCGCTTTACTGGAATCAGCGACATGTTGTTACAGATCCTTGTTACCTTTAAGGGTCGATATGGGAGTCGACGATGGGAATTGAGAAGAAAGACGTAAAAAAGAAAAGACGAAGCGACGAAAGAAACGGATTGTTCACCAGGCTATTTGTTAATCTCCAGAATATAAATGTTCTTTACTGTGGGAACAACTTGCAATTATTTTACATTTTTTCAGCCCGTCGCTGAGAATAAGCCGTCTACAAACGATATTTCAAAGTATTAATCACTTCTATGCCCTTCATTCAGTGCTCATTGTGGTTGCTGTTTTTCCCTAGTTACACGAACAGTCTCCAGATCAGCAATGTGGGGCAATGTTGTTGCAGTCCACTCATCAAACTCACTTGCGATATGCCTATAACCAAATTTCGGGTCATGCTATAAGACTTAATAATGCTACTTGTAATACCGGTCGTTTTGTTTTTGTTGGCCAGCTTAAATATCAGGGCAGCCTTCACCCATGTGAAAGCAATGTCAAACCGAGAGTGAACTCCTTTTGTCACTATAACTGGCTAGGTTTCAACACATGTGCTTCTTTAGCAATTAAAGTTAATGGCGTAGATGCAGTTTCGAAATTGTCCTCATTACACTCGGCAATACAATTTTTTACCTCTACTCTCACGTTACACATAGTTGCCTTCTTGTTGCAGTTGCCCATAAAACATAGTAAGATTCTGTAGTCTTCTGCCTACTGTAGAACTAATTAATGGTTACTAATATCAGTAATCTAAGTTTTTGTAGAAATAGGTATTGCGAGACTAACGTGTTCAACAAGCGTGGAGTCTCCATGTTGGGGCTACATGAATACGCTACAGTTCACCCAGCGAGTAGTCAATGATATTTTTAAAAATTTCAGGGAACACAATCTGCCATGGTTTTGTATAGCAAACGACCTTCGCATTCGCACGTAGCGTTTTTGAGGTTCGGGTTCGATTCCCGGCCTGGTTGGGGATTTTCTCTGCCCGGGAATGGGTGTTTGTGTTGTCCTAATCATTTCATCATCATCATTCGTAACAGTGATTAGGCTGGATTGTGTAAAAATTGGACTGTGTCAAAATTGGGGCTTTGTACGGGCGCTGATGACCGTGCAGTTGAGCGCCCCACAAACCAAACATCATTATCATCATCATCAGAAAATTCATAATATTCGAAATGTGATGACTTAGATCACGACTGCTTTGCAGTAATCGTACATCTCGTTCTCGTTGCGTAAACAGATAGTGTATGGGGACTGCAATAATTGTCCTTCCATATATCGCACTATTATACAAAGGCTTAAAAATTTTTCACAAATTATGGTATCACCGCAGCTACGTTATTGAAGGGACAAGAACAGCTAAACGACTGTAGGATGTACTGATTTTACGGTGTATAACTGATGTTATTCCGGATTTCATTGGCTGAGGAATGCCCCTCTCCCTTTTAAACCAGAGGTTGAGTGCACGATGCCCATCTCTGGAATTTGTTGTGAGTTATAAATGTCCCGTTTCTGTGTGTGCATCATATTATCAAAAAAGTGAGTATATGTATGGGGATTGTGAAAAAGAAGAAACTGTTTTGCAACTGCTACTTCTGAAAAATTAGTGTACTAACTAAGATACCGAATTGGAAATTTGTGGCAAGTTCCTATGGGACCAAACTGCTGAGGTCATCGGTCCCTAGACGTACACACTACTTAATCAAACTTAAACTAACTTACGCTAAGGACAACACTCACCCATGCCCGAGGGAGGACTCGAACCTCCGACGCGGAGGAGCCGCGCGAACCGTGACAAGACGTCCTAGACCGCACGGCTATAAGATACCGATTGCCAATTTTTAAAAACAAACAATTTTGTTATGGAAATGTATGTCCTCTTGTTAAAAGTACATGTCCAGATTCTGACCAGTGATTACAAAAGCTTTTGTGCACCTAATCACCAGCTCAAACTAGGTTTTCCTGTATGAAATACTTTTTGTGCTTCAGTCAAATTTTACTAACATTTGTTGGCATGAACCGTTTCGGCAGCATGCAGCCATCATCAAGTATCTTCTTTTATTTTTAGTTATTCATTCTTTTGGAGAGTGATAAATCTATTTTCTGGGTGTAGCAGTGAGCTTATGCACCGAAATTTATCCCTTTACAGAAATATTAACATATCAATTATCATCATAAATGAGTTGAATGTTTAAATTATTTCATTGATGTCTCTGCTTACAGGTTTGCTGAACATGTTTTTGTCTGTCACACGGAGCACAAGAATAAATACAACATCACTTAATCCTTTCACATTCAGTTGATTCTATTGCAAGGATTCTTATCTGCTAAGTAAAATTTATTTCAGTTGGTAAGAGAGCACATACAATAAAAATACAACCTGTTTACAAAAGAATATTCATGTCATGCCTCATATTATTTAGTATGATTGTTTAGTATTTCTTGGTTATTCAGTAGGAGAGAGTACTGCACCTGGAGGATAGTGTACCTAGAAACACTTGATGTTGCCTGGTCGGTGTTTCAATCTCGTGACCGATTTTAGCATCACATGATTGAATGTGTACTACAAAAAAAAGCATTCTAACCAGTTTCCAACACTGTCTACTATATTTGTTGTTGTGAGACATGTGATAGTGTTTTGTGCAATGTTTGTAAATATTACGAATTCTACGTATTTAAGTGCTGCTAAATATATTAAAGCTATTTGGGAGATATTGTTAATTCTTCAGTTATAGAGCTCTATGGTTAGTAAAATCCTGTATATCTTTAAAACTAATTACGCGTGGACGTTAAGCCGAACTTCGTCGGTCGTGCACCATTTTGTGCCTTGAAACGAAAGAAGGTCTTCTACCATGTCTCATGTGATATTTTCAAATGTGCTGAGTTTCCTTAATGTCTCAACAGTTTTCCCTTTCTTGAAAGTGGAAATTTCTGCAAACTCTGAATACTTTTTATTGCAAAATGTTTTTAACTTGTGCCTGTGTTTTCGATAATAATAATTCTTCTTAACTTTATTTCACATACTGGTTATCGGTGTGTAGTACAATAATAATATAACTCATACCACTGTTAAATACAGAATTGGCAATTTTTTCTAAACTGCAACATTTTAAAGTTGAATAGAATATTTGTTCCTAGGTACATGAACACATATCTTTCAACAGTTTTTTGCATATGGCAAAACCTTACATATCAGGAGAAAATTTTGTAATCTCAAAAAAAAAAAAGAACACTGTAACACACATAGAGTGAATGCTATTATTTCGTAATGGAACAATAAAATATATTAAACTTCTATTACAGGACTGGCTGGAGACGAAAGTGTAAAAAGTCTTCCAAGGTACAACACTCTCCCCTATTGTCAGAGTTTTTCTCCAGTTGACTAATTTTAAACTATAGATACCAATACTAAGTTCTGTTTTGCTTAATTAAGTCTGCTACTTCCGTCCCCGTTTCACCACACAAAATGTTGTAAAACGAAATTGCTTCTTTATTTATAAACTTTAGAAAAGAAGCGTACTTATGTAGGTAACATACTTTTTATACCAAGACAGTGATAGTATCAAATACAAATCAGAAGTGAAGCTGACATCTTAACTTTGTAAAATCAAAGATTCTATCTCTGCAAACACAGAAAGTAGGACTTCAATTTTTGTTCTCGGTTATTTTCGATATTTGAGCTGTATCTTCAGCAACAACCCATAATGAATCATCACTCCGCAGCGAAATGTGTGCCGATCTGAAAGTTTCTGGCAGATTGAAACTGCTTGCTGGACCGTAGCCTCTGTCATTCGGAGGCAGTTGCTCCACCTACAGAGCTATCAAGGCATGACAAACGACCCACCCTCACAGCTTGACTTCCACCAGTGGTTCTCAGCTCTTCGCAGAAGATCTCCTGCACAAGGAAATCCTGCTGCCGGCCGCGGTGGTCTAGCGGTTCTAGGCGCTCAGTCCGGAACTGCATGACTGTTACGGTCGCAGGTTCGAATCCTGCCTCGGGCATGGATGTGTGTGATGTCCTTAGGTTAGTTAGGTTTAATTAGTTCTGAGTTCTAGGGGACTGATGACCACAGATGTTAAGTCCCATAGTGCTCAGAGCCATTTGAACCATTTGAAATCCTGCTCCCAGAAACCAAGCGAGCACGAGCCATCTACCGAGCACAAAAACAGCAGTCCACTAGCATAAAAAATAAACTGAAGAGCCAAGGAAACAGGTACACCTTCCTAATATCATGTAGGGCCCCCGCGAGCACGTAGAAGTGCCGCAACAAGACGTGGCATGGACTCGACTAATGTCCGAAGTAGTGCCAGAAGGAACTGACAACATGAATGCTGCAGGGCTGCCCACAAATCCGTAAGAGTACGAGGGGGTGGAAATTTCTTCTGAACAACATAAAGCAAGGTATCCCAGATATGGTCAATAATGTTCATGTCTGGTGAGTTTGGTGGCCAGCGGAAGTGTTTAAACTCAGAAGAACTGGAGCCACTCTGTAGCAATTCTGGACGTGTGGCGTGTCGCATTGTCCTGCTGGAATTGACTTAGTCTGTCGGAATTCACAATGGACATGAATGGATGCAGGTGATCAGACATGATGCTTGCGTACGTATCACCTGTCAGAGTCGTATCTAGAGGTATCAGGAGTCACATATCACTCAAACTTCACACGCCCCACGCCATTAAAGAGCCTATACCAGCTTGAACAATCCCTTGCTCACCTGCAGCGTCCATAGATTCATGAGGCTGTCTCCATACGCGTACACGTCCATCCGCTCGATACAATTTGAAACTGGACTCGTCCGACTAGGCAACATGTTTCCAGTCATCAACAGTCCAATGTCGGTGTCGAAGATTTGATGTTTTACCGGATTCCTGATATTCACGGTACACTAGTGAAATAGTCGTACAGGAAAATCCCCACTTCATCGCTATCTCGGATATGCATCGCTCGTGCGCCGACTATAACACCACGTTCAGACTCACTTAAATCTTAATAACCTGCCATTGTAGCAGCAGAAACCGATCTAACAACTGCGTTAGACACTCGCCTTATATAGGCGTTGTCTACCGCACCGTCGTGTTCTGCTCGTTAACATATCTGTGTATTTGAATACGCATGCCTATACCAGTTTCTTTGGCGCTTCAGTGCAAAACCGTACTACACACGGAAATGAATCGCTAGTGTAGCCAACGTGGTTGCATTACAACAGCGGTAAAATGGTATGTCGAAGCACAGGAATACTTAATACACCCCGCTTAATTACTATGAGTCCGTCCTCGGTCGCTGAGTGGTCAGCGCAACAGAATGTCAGTCCTAAGGGCCTGAGTTCGATACCCGGCTGGGTCGGAGATTTTCTCCGCTCAGGGGCTGGGTGTTGTGTTGTCCTAATCATCATCATTTCATCCCCATCGACGCGCAAGTCGCCGAAGTGGCGTCAAATCGAAAGACTTGCACCCGGTGAACGGTCTATCCGACTGGAGGCACCAGTCATACAACATTTACATTTACTAGGAGCCTGCTGGAAACGATGTTCCAGCTTGTCACGATGTAACGTTGGAGAATGGATTTTACCATCCTACGTTAGTTGGAAATGACAAAATGAATGCAGCTGCAATCGCAGCAAATATTTTCAACAACCAGAAACAGAATGATTACATTAAGTAATTACATAGATGCTGCGCATCCAGTCATCAGAATACTGCAATTCTACAACGCGGAATTCCAAACTTCAGGTCTACAACACATTATCTAACCTAGTAGTGTAACAAATCTATGTACGTTTAGAGCACACCGGACGCCCGATTTTCACACATGTAGCAACTCTCATCTGCAACAAGTGTTATAAATTTTGTATCATTTGCGTTTCTGGCCGTGGACATTGAAGATCGGCGGCACAATTCATCGTCCACTCCATTTCATCGGGATGGGGATCAATTCCAGTACACTGAAGCTAGTACGGAACGTCCGTTAGCTTCAACATGCTATTTTTATGCATTAGATCTAATCTCCTGACAAATAAAGTGTCTTTAAAATGCGCTAGACTAGATTAATTACATCTATAAGTTTTCAGAAGAGATGCTATACGTTTTGAAGTACAACATACTTCGTGAAAATGATTATTGCTTCACTGTTTTCATTGGAGTTGGAAATTTGTAGCGAAAGTAACGAATTATACCAGAAGTATTTGTACATATGAGTATCGGAAATAACTAAAAACAATATTCACGCTGTCTCGAAAGTGCACGCAGTAAAAGCATATCCATAATTATAGATTCTTTCCAAATGGTAAGACAAACATATATTTTTGCACACAGATAAACAACTCATTGAATGTTTGTTATATCAATAGCTCGGAAAAATTCAGGTTCTACTTCAGGCAATAAAAAAACTTGTAACTTTTCAAAAAGGTCCGTTTCACGGCACGCTCCGCTGGAGAGAGCAAGGTTCATTCTGAAATGTGTTACACGCTCGTAAATGAGGGGTTTCAGATCAAAGTGAATGAAACTAGCTCGAAAATTTTTGTACAAACTTTATTCAATTTGTAATCGAGCCACGAGTATGAAACACCCCCATCCGAATCTGGGAATAACGGTATACTACCTGATTCCCCAGTTTGTTTATTTGTTGTTACTGACCTGACCTTACCGCACAGTGAACTTAAGTATTTTCCATCGAATTTCGTATGACGATTTGACGGCAGGAATAGCACCCAGTCATAGACATATAGCCACTAGCTGCTGTTAGTGGGAGTGAATGTCAGACATGCGTGTATAACGTGAATGTAATCAGGGCTGTCACAACGAAATTCTACCCTCGTATTTGTGTATTTCCTGCATCGCGCTTCTTTGCCTCTTACTGGGTTGTGTAGGACTGCCGGTTTGCTTAATGAGTTCAATTATGAAACATTTTGATGACTCAGAAACACAGAGAGGCTTCAACCAGAAATCCGCATACGGGTACATATAGATTGTTCGGCAGACAGAGCTGTTTTCGAAAGCTGACTGTTTCGACAATAGAATAACTGATTTCTGAGATTGAACCATTCTGCGTGATCGCACGGTAGACTAATGTATCCGTTTTCCAGAGACTAAACGCTTCAGTATTAATTTTTACCGAAAGCTTTCGGTTACTTAATCGAGAAGCGGGACAGATTTGGTCGGACGTACTTACCCATAATATGTACCACATAAAACTTTCCTCTGGTTGCTGATCCAAACACAAACATTGCATTCCTGTGGTTGTATACCACAGACACTTGCACATTTGTATCAGTTACCAGAAAATCGTCTCTCCCAGAAAACTGAAGTCGTGCAAAGAGGAAAGAGTCGTATCGTTGCATAGTAAAGCTTGCTTTTTGTTCCTTGCATCATCGCAGCAGCATTTTCAGTTTTGCTTTTTGAACGATTACTTCTTTTTCTGACTGCCAAATCCTTTCTGATGTTTGACGAGTTAAGTAAACGAATCCTGATTCAAATGAATGAGGTCCTCCAGTCGGAGCACCCAGCATGGTGCGCCAGTTACCCGTTGTTGCCAATCTGCCACAATAGGACGCACTCGCCCTCTGCTGTCCCTAATCTATATAAACGATTTAGGCGACAATCTGCGAAGCCCTCTTAGATTTTTTGCAGGTAATGCTGTCACTTACAGTCAAGTAAAGTCATAAGGAGATCAAAATCAATTGCAGTATGACTTAGACACGATATATGTATGGTGTGAAAAGCCGTAATTGTCTCTGCATAAGGAAAGGTGTGAGATCACCCACATGAATACGGAAAGAAATCCGTTAAATTTCGGCTATACGATAAATCACACAAATTTAAAGGCTGTCAATTCAACTAAATACCTAGGAAGTACAGTTACGAACAACTTAAACTGGAACGATCGCATAGATAACGCCGTGGGGAAGGCAAACCAAAGATAGCGTTTTATTGGTATAGTACTTCGAAGATGCAATAGGTCTACTAAAGAGACTGCCTACGCTACGCTATTTCGTCCCCTGCTAGAGTACTGCTGTGTGGTATGGGATCCTTACCAGATAGGACTGACGGATGACGTCGAAATAAGCCAAAGAAGGGAGGCTCGTTTTTAATGATCGCGAAATAGGGCGGAGAGTGTCACCGATATGATAAGCGAGTTGGGGTGACAATCATTAAAACAAAGGCGTTTCTCGGTGCGGCGAGATCTTTCACGAAATGTCAATCACTGACTTTCTCCTTTGAATGTGAAGATGTTTCATTGTCGCCAACCTACTTAGGGAGATATGATCACCGTAATAAAATGAGAGATATCATAGCTCATACACAAAGATTTAAACGTTCATTTTCCCGCGCGCTATTAGAGAGTGGAACGGTAGAGAAATAGTCTGAAGTTGGTTCGAAGAACTCACTGCCAGGCACTTATGTGTGAACTGCAGGTAGTGATGTAGATGTAGACTGTTACAGGCAGATGAAAGCCGTAGTCTACCTCTGAAGCAGCACCTGGCAGACGTCAGCTAATAAGTACGAGGGCTATTCGGAAAGTAGGGTCCGATATGTCACGAAATGGAAACAACGGTTGAAATCCGAAGAAGCTTTACGCAGATTTGTTGATCAGTGTCTTTAATATGCTTGTCGATCGCGTCACGTCGCTCTTTTCAGTTCTGAGCACACAGTGAGCAGGTAAAGATGCCTAGAGTAATAGTGCCTCCCGCCCAGTATTGGTGCCCACATCGAGGTTTCACCTGATTTCGTGCAACACAAGCAATCCCACATAACGTACCTCTCAAGCATTTATTTCTTCGTGCAATTCTCGGCCGCACACTGGAGGGACAATGAAGAAGCCCTTGCAGCATTTCCGATGGGAAGTGTTTCACCACACAGCCCGGACTTGGCTCCCTCTTATGTTAGTCTCTGCTCACATGAACCGCTGGCTATGAAGAAAACATTGTGACACCGACAGCGCACTGCAGACCAGCGCAGAGAAGTGGCGGAAAGCAGAGGCGGCTGCCTTCCATGACGAGGGTACTGGAAAGTTGGTAGAACGCTACAGCAAATGTTTCAGTCCGAGCGGCGACTATGTAGAGAAGTAGCTGGAAGGTGTAGCAAACTGTTGCAATAAAACATTTTTGATTTTCACTGTGGTTTCCATTTCGCGACTAATCGGACCTTACATTCCGGAGAGGCCTAGTAATTTTAATTAGGCCATAGGCATGTAAGATGTCTTGTGCTGGCAGCTGTGGCAGTAATAACTGGAGATCTTCTCATAACTTGGAACCGGTGTGTGCAGCAATCTGGACCACCACCTCTTAAGGTCTCGCTGTATGGTGGTGCAACATGCAATGTGTGGTTTTCATGAACAATAAAAAGGGCAGAAATGATGTTAATGTTGATCTCTATTCCAATTTTCTGTACAGGTTCCATAACGTTCGGAACCAAGGTGATGTAAGACTTTTTTTGATGTGTGTATTTTTTTTACGTTGAAACTGTGTCAACAAGTCATATAGCTCCGCTCAAGGGAAATGGCGACGTCATCAAGCTAATGCTACAGATTCATCATTAAATCGTTCTACAGCAGTAAAGTACGCATGATTTCATTAATACAAATAAAAAATACAGAAAGGGTAGTGCACCACGATATATATATACACTGAAGAGCCAAAGAAACTGGTACACCTGCCTAATATCATGTAGGGACCCCGCAAGAATGCAGAAGTCCCGCAAATGACGTGGCATGGACTCGACTAATGTCTGAAGTAGTGCTGGAGGGAATTGACACCATGAATCCTGCAGGGCTGTCCGTGAATCCGTTTAAGACTACGAGGGATTGCAGATTTCTTCTGAACAGCACGTTGCACTGTATCCCAGATATGCTCAATAATGTTCATGTTTGGGGAGTCTGGCGGCCAGCAGAAGCGTTTGAACTAGAAGAGTGTTCCTGGAGCCACTCTGTAGCAATTCTGGACGTGTGGAGTATCGCGTTCTTCTGATGGAATTGGCTGTGTCCGCTTAAATGCACAATGGACATGAACGGATGCAGGAGATTAGACGGGATGCTTACGTACGTGTCACCTGTCAGCGTCGTATGTAGGGGGCCTTCGGCTCCGAAAGCCCATATCGATGATGTTTCGTTGAACGGTTCGCACGTTGACACATGTTGATGGCCCAGCATTGAAATCTGCAGCAATTTGCGGAAGTGTTGCACTTCTGTTACGCTGAACGATTCTCTTCAGTCGTCGTCTTCAAAAAAAAAAAAAAAAAAAAAATATATATATATATATATATATATATATATATATATATATATATATATATATATATGGTGATTCAAAAAGAATACCACAACTTTAAAAATGTGTATTTAATGAAAGAAACATAATATAACCTTCTGTTATACATCATTACAAAGAGTATTTAAAAAGGTTTTTTTCACTCAAAAACAAGTTCACAGATGTTCAATATGGCCCCCTCCAGACACTCGAGCAATATCAACCCGATACTCCAACTCGTTCCACACTCTCTGGAGATGTTAGAGAATTGGCTGTTCCCTCAGCTCGAACAAGAAGCACAACAATTCATATTTCAGCAGGATGGAGCGCCACCACATTGGCACTTATCTGTCCGTAACTACCTTAACGTCAACTACCCGAGGCGATGGATCGGCCGCCAGGCAGCCCGTGACAGAGCACTTCATCACTGGCCTCCAAGAAGCCCTGATCTTACCCCCTGCGATTTTTTCTTATGGGGGTATGTTAAGGATATGGTGTTTCGGCCACCTCTCCCAGCCACCATTGATGATTTGAAACGAGAAATAACAGCAGCTATCCAAACTGTTACGCCTGATATGCTACAGGGAGTGTGGAACGAGTTGGAGTATCGGGTTGATATTGCTCGAGTGTCTGGAGGGGGCCATATTGAACATCTCTGAACTTGTTTTTGAGTGAAAAAAACCTTTTTAAATACTCTTTGTAATGATGTATAACAGAAGGTTATATTATGTTTCTTTCATTAAATACACATTTTTAAAGTTGTGGTATTCTTTTTGAATCACCCTGTATAATGACGTTCAAAACATCCATCAGACAAGAAAGCTACAGCAGCTGTACATCTGCTCTGAGATAGCATCCCACGCGAAGTATATCATCATGAAACAACATTATCTCCCGTGAAACTAAATGGAATAACTACTGTCGCTGATGTGGGAGATGTATACACTACGTGATCTAAAGTATCCGGACATCCTTCAACAACTGGCCATTAATATGGGGTGCGTGCACCTTTTGCCTTTTTGACGGCGTGACTTCTGCTGGGGACACTTTCAATGACGTGTCTGAACGTTTGACGAGGAAAGGCAACCCATCCATCCTCAGTAGCCGATACCAGAGAAGATAACGATGTTGGACGGTGGGGTCTCGAGCGACGTCGGCGTTCTCACTCATCACAAAGCGTTGCATTGGGTTCAAGTTGGACTATGGGTATGCCAGTCGCTTCCACGAATGTTACTGACCACACACCACTGCCTAACTGAAGCTGCCTTGCAACAAGTTACAGTGTCATGCACATAAAAGCAGTCATCGTCTCCGAATTTTTCCTCTACTGCAAGCAGAGCGGAATGCTGCAAAATGTGTTCGTGTCCCTCCCCATGTAGTATTTTCTTAAGCACAATAAGGGCACCACACGTTAACCAGGGAAACACCCCCATAACGTAACAACACCTCCTCTATAACTCACTCATGGCACTACACATGATGGCTTGTAACGTTCTACAGTAATTGGCCAAACCTAAACTCTACCATCGGATTGTCACAGGATTCATCACTCGTTTCCAGTTATTCACTATCCTGTGGCGTCACTTAGCGTGGCTTCTGAGGAACTGCTCTACCACTGTACCCCATTGTTGGAACTCTGTACGCACAGTTATTGTGCAAACTGGGCTGGCGGACGTACTTTGGAACTCACTAGTAATTCCTTCCATAGTTTTCAAACGATCTTTTACAGTCACCCTCTACAATGCTTGACAATCCGCGTCCATCACTACAAGAGGTCTGTTTGGTTTTTGTTTAGATGTGGCTGTTCCTTCGCGTTTCCACTTCACAATCACATCAGTCAGCAGCTTGTGGTCTAGCGCCTAGCATTGCTACCTCTGGACCACGGGGTCCCGAGTTCGATTCCCGGCCGGGTTGGGGATTTTCTCTGTTCGGGGACTGGGTGTTTCTGTTGTTTTCATCATTTCATCGTCATTCGTGAAAGTGGCTACATTGGGCTGTGTAATGATTGGGACTTTGTAGGGGCGCTGATGACCGCGCAGTTGAACGCCCCACAAACGAAACATCATCATCATCACAATCGCATCACCAACTGTCGACTTGGGCAACTTTAGAAGGCCTAAATGTCCTTGATGGATTTCTGACTCAGGTAACATCCAATGACTACTCCACATTCTAAGTGACTGAGTTCTCCTGACCGAAACATTACGCTTCTCTACTGACAACACAATATTCTCCGCCTCCTTTCGTACTGGCGTGTCCACCTCTCGTGACATCTAGTGGTCAATTCCGCATTACCTATGGGTGTCGGTTTACTTTTGATCAGATAGTATGTAATCGTAAGGGCGTCATCGGCAGGGGGAATCAATCTACGCATTACTCGCCTTCTCCGAATTTACGGAACAGCAGATACTACAGATTAGAAAGAATATTAGTTTCTACAGCTTATCCAGAACAATGGTGCGCATGGCGATGGCAGCGTAAACTATTCGTAGCAAGAAATGAGTGTACTCAGTGAAGAACTCGGGCAATCTTTTCTCCAAAAACATGTCGACACGAGCTCCGTAGACGAGTGGCAGACAGTATCATCCTTTAATTACCGCTATGGACACAATGCGACCACTGTACTGTATCGAGCAACAGAGTAACATGGAGCATTAATCTGTCCTGCATCTTGAGCCCACAACCGGTTTAGTGTATGCATGATTACGTGCTAGACTGCCTGCTTTCTATCATTAAACGTCGATGTTTGTGGCTGTGCTAGAAACAACTACGACAAATGATCACGCAGATCTTTTAAGTTAACTAGCAGGATCCAGTGGGAAACAATTTCCAAAAAATTTTGGTAAGAGAGGTATGTTCAAATCGCAGTAGATTGTAGAGACAGTACAGGCATTTGCTTCTATTTGGCTAAATTTAGTTTTCTATTCGTAATCCCATAAATTGCCAAAAACTCAAGAATAAGATTGTTTTCATTACCTTTCGCTGTATAGTTTCGTTTATCATGATTCTTCTTTATATGCGCTTTTCTTATGCGATTTACACGCAATTTTAACAGCTTAAATTGAAAATGCAGACTTTTTCCGATGTTATTTGCTAGCTCTTTCTCCTCTGTGGTTCAGATGACTTCCTTTATCGTGCATTTCCTCACCGACTTCGTTCCAGCATTCGATCTTAATTTATATAATGCGGCGGTCCTATGCCTCGAAGTCATAGGAAGGTGGCTGCTCTCAATTACCTAGGCCTAAGTACATCAACTTTTCCATTTAAAAGTTAGTAGTATAATAGAGAATAGTAATCTAAATGATAACTCGGCGAAGTAACTCCGCGTAAGTACAGGCGGGACGTGTGGAAAGTACCAAAATTGCACAGAAGTATGTTGACAACGCTCCACGCAATATGGTCCATCGCCAACAATAACATGAAATCAATGCATCGGGCTGCTCTAATAACGTCCAACTCTCGAGTTAACCGCATTTCCCAACACTGAAAGCGCTCGCAAATTCGGCACCATAATACTGACAGTGCACCAGTCAATCGAACACGCAACGATATTATTAGCGTTACTCTGGGTACTAGTAGTTGGCCATAATGAATTGATTCGTCTGTGTATGTAGACATGTAACATCTGATACAAATTTAAATGTCATGAAATTTTATATGAAAGTATGTGTCTGGAGTGTAGCATTACATGTAAATGAAATGTGGAGGATAAACAGTACACATGAAGAAAATACAATATGTTGTAATGTGGTACTACAGAAGAATGCTGAAAACCAGATGGTTAGAATTGATAACCATGCAATGGAGAGGTGTGTTGTTCTCCTCAGTACGAGGACTAATTTGCTGTAGCTCTTCACGCTAGTCAGTCAAGCCTTGCTCCCCTTCTGCAGCTTTTTCTTTTCTCCGCAGTTCGATTTAGTACTTTCTCATAAGAAATCTGATCTAACCGTCTAATCTTCAGCATTCCTCTGTAACACCAAATTTCAAAACTTTTTATTATCTTCTGATCTGAACTATTGATAGTTCACGTTTCGCTTCTTTACAAGGCAACACTTCAGTGAAATACTTTCAGAAAAGAGTTTGTGACATTTAAATTTGTATTGGATATTAACAAACATCTGTTTTTCAGCAACGGTTTTTTTTCTGCTGCCAGTCTACATTTTATATATCTCTACTTCAGCCATCGTTAGTTATTTTGTTGCCCAAAGAGCAAAATTCATTGAATACTTCTAGTGTCTCATGTCCTAACCTGACTCTGTCAGCATTGCCAGATTTAATTCGACTGCATTCTATTACCTTTGATTTACTTTTGTTGATACAAACCTTATAAAGTCTTCTCAAGTCACTATCCTTCCCACTCAGTTGATATTCCAAACCCTTTGCCGTCAGTGACGGGATTACAGTGTCATCAGCACACATCGTAGTTTTTATTTGTCCTTCCTGTAGTTTAATTCCGCTCCCAAATTTCTCCTCGGTTTCCTTTAAAGACTGTTCAATATACACTCCTGGAAATTGAAATAAGAACACCGTGAATTCATTGTCCCAGGAAGGGGAAACTTTATTGACACATTCCTGGGGTCAGATACATCACATGATCACACTGACAGAACCACAGGCACATAGACACAGGCAACAGAGCATGCACAATGTCGGCACTAGTACAGTGTATATCCACCTTTCGCAGCAATGCAGGCTGCTATTCTCCCATGGAGACGATCGTAGAGATGCTGGATGTAGTCCTGTGGAACGGCTTGCCATGCCATTTCCACCTGGCGCCTCAGTTGGACCAGCGTTCGTGCTGGACGTGCAGACCGCGTGAGACGACGCTTCATCCAGTCCCAAACATGCTCAATGGGGGACAGATCCGGAGATCTTGCTGGCCAGGGTAGTTGACTTACACCTTCTAGAGCACGTTGGGTGGCACGGGATACATGCGGACGTGCATTGTCCTGTTGGAACAGCAAGTTCCCTTGCCGGTCTAGGAATGGTAGAACGATGGGTTCGATGACGGTTTGGATGTACCGTGCACTATTCAGTGTCCCCTCGACGATCACCAGTGGTGTACGGCCAGTGTAGGAGATCGCTCCCCACACCATGATGCCGGGTGTTGGCCCTGTGTGCCTCGGTCGTATGCAGTCCTGATTGTGGCGCTCACCTGCACGGCGCCAAACGCGCAGACGACCATCATTGGCACCAAGGCAGAAGCGACTCTCATCGCTGAAGACGACACGTCTCCATTCGTCCGTCCATTCACGCCTGTCGCGACTCCACTGGAGGCGGGCTGCACGATGTTGGGGCGTGAGCGGAAGACGGCCTAACGGTGTGCGGAACCGTAGCCCAGCTTCATGGAGACGGTTGCGAATGGTCCTCGCCGATACCCCAGGAGCAACAGTGTCCCTAATTTGCTGGGAAGTGGCGGTGCGGTCCCCTACGGCACTGCGTAGGATCCTACGGTCTTGGCGTGCATCCGTGCGTCGCTGCGGTCCGGTCCCAGGTCGACGGGCACGTGCACCTTCCGTCGACGACTGGCGACAACATCGATGTACTGTGGAGACCTCACGCCCCACGTGTTGAGCAATTCGGCGGTACGTCCACCCGGCCTCCCGCATGCCCACTATACGCCCTCGTTCAAAGTCCGTCAACTGCACATACGGTTGACGTCCACGCTGTCGCGGCATGCTACCAGTGTTAAAGACTGCGATGGAGCTCCGTATGCCACGGCAAACTGGCTGACAATGACGGCGGCGGTGCACAAATGCTGCGCAGCTAGCGCCATTCGACGGCCAACACCGCGGTTCCTGGTGTGTCCGCTGTGCCGTGCGTGTGATCATTGCTTGTACAGCCCTATCGCAGTGTCCGGAGCAAGTATGGTGTGTCTGGCACACCAGTGTCAATGTGTTCTTTTTTCCATTTCCAGGAGTGTACATAGTGAATAACATTGGGGATAGACTGCAATAGTCTCACTTCCTTCTCAACTACTGCTTACTACTGCATATCCTTCGACTCAGCCGGCCGTGGTGGCCGAGCGGTTCTAGGCGCTACAGTCTGGAACCGCGTGACCGCTACGGTCGCAGGTTCGAATCCTGCCACGGGCATGGATGTGTGTGATGTCCTTAGGTTAGTTAGGTTTATGTAGTTCTATGTTCTGGGGGAGTGATGACCTCAGATGTTAAGTCCCATAGTGCTCAGAGCCATTTGAACCATTTTGAACCTTCGACTCAGATAGAGACGGAGGGACTTGGAGAAGATTTATTAATGTGAAATGGTGCATCAAACCATACTTTCGATTGTAGACCACAACGACAACCTAGGGTGAGGTATCATATATCGATGCCACTCCACAGGCGTCAAAGTCGGCAACAGAATTGTAAGTTTCTGTGAGACGAAAATAGAGGTCGTGTGGGTTCCGTTGGAGCCATTGAAGCACACTCGCTGAGCTCCGCTCTGTACCATGAGCGCCGCAATATAGGACGTCTGCTGGCAACCAGACAGCCCACTCGCACTTGGAGCCTCTTCGCCACGTGACGCTATGCAGACGCCGCCTAGTCACGGCACTGACACCAGCATTCGTACTTAGTTCAGGGGGCCTCATCCTTGTGTACATTTGGTCTCTCTTTCTTGCTGCAGTATTTGTAATGAGTCTCGGTTCACTTGGAGAAATACAAGTTAAGTAAATCTTCTGTATATTGTGTTAAGATTTTCGCTAATCATTTCTGCTCCTGTCCAGCTTTCCTATGCACCATTCTGTAGGCCACCTCTCCTTAGCATCGTGTAGAAAGTCATACACAACATAGACATAGGGTGGCTACAGTCTGATTTAAATTAGTTGCACCTTTCGTTTTAGGCCAAAAGATGCGACGTGGTCTACAGGCATGCACATAGCATACTGCTCTCCATGGCGACAGAAAATTTCTTTTAAATTTTTATTCCCTGCACCACGAATGTAATGAAATTCATATACTAAATCTGTATCTACCTGCAAACCCCAGATTCTTCACAGATCTAACTTCCGTGTATAAAACAGCTTCAGACGTCTGGTTACTTTACAAATGAGTTAATGTATTGAATATTTGACGTTAAGCAGGCAAGCGACAAAAAGTTTGAAAACGGTTTGAAACTATGCTTAAAGTTTGTTGGAAATCGCTAAGTTTTCCCCGCTCCATTTTAAGCAAAAACTAGTTTTCACCCATCTCAATGTTTATGACGTCATATCTCCTGAGATATGTGTCGCACGATCATATAATTGTGCAGGCACATTCAACACTGTATGCAGAAACTGTCTACAAAGTGTGTTGCGAATAGAGTCAGTAGCAACCAAGTAATAAATTAAACCGTTCTGCTTGCTAAAGAAAAGTTTTTTGAGCGCTATTTTAAGCAGAACCTTGATCTTCACGCATCTAAATGCGTATGACGTAATATCTTCTGAATGATGTGCCGTACAATGACATAATTTTGCAGTACATTTAGTGGTATATGTGGGTACTGTCTGCCAACTATGTTGCGGATAGAGTCGGTAGTAAAGAAGTAACAAATTAAAACGTTACGTCTGATGCCGAAATTTTACCGCAGGAACAGCAAAAATTTAGTAAGTAAATTTAGTAAGAAAATTTAGTAATTTTTTCCTTTCATCAATTTGCGGGGTAGTCAGCGAGAAAAAGTTTCGCAAAGGTTTGAGATTACGTGTAAAGTTTGTCGGAAGTCGCTAAGTGCTCTCATTCTCAAGTACAGGATGAATAAATTCCGAGCTTTTGCTCGCTGTCAGTTACGCTTCCTTAAGACAAAGCTCACATTTTCTGGCTGTAACAGGTCTCTTCCTGCGTTAAACTTGTGACGTAAGACTATATCTCCTAATAAACAGATTACGACAACGTTTTAAATTTCTAAATTCGGTCAGTAAAGTCGAAGTACGTTGAAAATCAAATTTTTGTTACCCCTGGAAGCCGTTTGATAGATAACTTGCCACTGATAACGTGTTCCGGGTTCCGAGATAGTCGATTATTAATGCAGTTATATATTATGAAAATGTGTGTATAAGGGGCAGTCAAATCGAAACGAGACAGGTGCAAGGAAAGGAAGTAAAATGTTTATTATTTGAAAAGTAATCACCGTAACTGGTAATACAGTGACCTGACTGTGAGACAAGACGGTCGCCGCCTTCATACGAAAATGTGATTGTACCCAGGCGTGCACCTCACCTCTTAGTCCGAAGCAAATCGAAAATAGGGAGAGATCGGGACTGTATAGCGGAACTCCTGCAGCGTAGTCGAAACAAGCTTCACAACACATGTGCGGACATTGATCGTCTTGCCTCGCACTGGGATAAAATTGTTGACAGTTACGTAGATTACTTTTGATATAATAAGTACTTTACTTACTTTATTCCACCTGCATCTTTTTCAGTTGTCCACCTTTTGTATGTAAGGATGTGTGTATATTCCACATCTCCTCCTAAACCACTAGATCGATTTCAACCAAACTTGGTAGACGTATATTTACTATTTATTGTGTAAGTAGGGGCCACCTACTTTCATATGGGTGGAGATGGGGCTGAAAAGTGGGTGATATAGGATCACAACTCAGGAGTGTCTGGAGCAACTTCCATCACGTTTTGTATGTATACGACACACATTTGTATTATTTGTATAAATATACTGTGTGGGCTATAATACCACCTCTAGGAGTGGCTGTGGGGACGAGAAGCCATGACATAAAAATATTCGTTAACAACCAGTATTAGTATAGAATCCATAGTTTTTGGGATCTCTAGTCTTTTTGGTGACATTACTGATGAAGTTTCGCCCCTAGGTGTGTGTGTGTGTGTGTGTGTGTGTGTGTGTGTGTGTGTGTGTGTGTGTGTGTGTGTGTGTGTATGTGTATGTGTGTGTGTGTGAGTGTGTGTGTAGTGCCGTGGGGTGCAAAGACAGCGACCTTTCAGCCCATCTCTGTAACGTCTGAAGCAGTTTCTACCAAACTACGCACGCATATCACTTGCAACCTGGAAAAAAAACACTGTGACGGTAAGACGCCCTAGAACCTCTATGGCTGAGGCTGGGGGTGACAAAAGGCGATGGATACTCCTACTGCCCCTAGCAACGGAGATGGGACTGATAATAAAATTGCTACACCAAGAAGAAATGCAGATGATAAACGGGTATTCATTGGACAAATATACTATACTAGAACTGACATGTGATTACATTTTCACGCAATTTCGGTGCATAGATCCTGAGAAATCAGTACCCAGAACAACCACCTGTGGGCGTAATAACGACCTTGATACGCCTGGGCATTGAGTCAAACAGATCTTGGATGGCGTGTACAGGTACAGCTGCCCATGCGGCTTCAACACGATACCACAGTTCATTAAGAGTAGTGACTGGCGTATTGTGACGAGCCAGTTGCTCGGCCACCATTGACCAGACGGTTTCAATTGGTGAGAGATCTGGAGAATGTGCTGGCCAGGGCAGCAGTCGAACATTTTCTGTATCCAGAAAGGCCCGTACAGGACCTGCAACATGCGGTCGTGCATTATCCTACTGAAGTGTAGGGTTTCGCAGGGATCGAATGAAGGGTAGAGCCGCGGGTCGTAACACATCTGAAATGTAACGACCACTGTTCAAAGTGGCGTCAATGCGAACAAGAGGTGACTGAGACGTGTAGCCAATGGCACCCCATAACATCACGCCGGGTGATACGCCAGTATGGCGATGACGAATACACGCTTCCAAAGTGCGTACACCGCGATGTCGCCAAACACGGATGCGACCATCATGATGCTGTAAACGTCCCCATCTGTTGACTCAGGGATCGAGACGTGGCTGCACAATCCGTCACAGGCATGCGGATAAGATGCCTGTCATCTATACTGCTAGTGATACGTGGCCGTTGGGATCCAGCACGGCGTTCCGTATTACCCTCCTGAACCCACCGATTCCATATTCTGCTAACAGTCATTGGATCTCGGCCAACGCGAGCAGCAATGTCGCGATACGATAAACCGCAATCGCTTAGGCTACAATCCGACCTTTATCAAAGTCGGAAACGTGTTGGTACACATTTATCCTCCTTACACGAGGCATCACAACAACGTTTCACCAGGCAACGCCGGTCAACTGCTGTTTGCGTATGAGAAATCGGTTGGAAACTTTCCTCATGTCAGCGCGTTGTAGGTGTCGCCATGTCGCCACCGGCGCCAACCTTTTGTGAATGCTCTGAAAAGCTAAACATTTGCGTATCACAGCATCTTCTTCCTGTCGGTTAAATTTCGCGTGTGTAGCACATTATCTTCGTGGTGTAGCAATTTTAATGGCCAGTAGTGTATGTAATTTTGTTCTAAAACGACCTGTTGGTATTTCTTTCCCGGAATCGTTTAAAAGTATGACGTAGAGTTTGTCTCTTATTTGTGTTCTTCAGTGTGTCAACCATGTCGCGAGAATTAGCACCGCAGCGGGACAATAATTTTGTCAACATGTTTGGGGACGTAAGAACACGTCACACCGCTGAATACCACAGTTGCAATTAACATACTTACTGGAGGCGTGTGGTGCAAAACAGCAGACATACTATTTGTGGCCAATGTACAAGGGACGATCAAAAAGCTCTCGTTCGAAAACCCTACAGTCCTGAATCGATTCGGCAATCAGGCAAAATCGCCGTGAGCGCTGAGGCAATCATACCATCAACGCACCCGTTTGGGAAAACACCATGTCCTACTGCATGAAGAAGTTCGTAACTGCCTGCTGCACGTCCTCATCTGACAGGAATACTCGACCATTCAAGGCCTTTATTAAGGAACCGAAGGGGTGATAATTGCATGGGAAGAGATGAGGACTATAGGATGAGTGCTAGAGCGTCTCCCACTTGAATTGGCGTAACTTGTGCTTCACGACATTTGCGACACAGGGACGTGCCTTAACATGAAGCAGCACCACCCCTTGTCGCAGTTTTCCGGGAAGTTTCGCTTTAATTGTAATATCTTCGGCGTTGCTCAGTACCGTTCCCCAATGATGGCACACCGGGTTCCTTGGAATCGATAAGGAATGGTCCCCGGTAATCAAAGAACAGGGTGAGCATTACCTTTCCAGCAATTGGCTGGCTCTTGAACTACTTGGGACGAGGGAACAATGGATGACACGACTGCACCGTCGACGGTTTCGACTCCAGTTCCCAGTGGTGACACCAGGTTTCGTGATGAGACTGGCTTCCGAGATTGTCCGGCGTCTTATGTCCAATCGCGACCAGTATCAAACTTGGCGCACCATTTCAGAATGGTGGTTTTCAGCAGACATGCTGCCCCATACGCATTCTTCATTCTCCGATGGATGTCCTCCTGTGTTTGTCCTTCAGCAGCCAAGAAAAGAATGACAACACGTTGGTCCTGCTCGGAAGCATTTGGTAATAATGTAGCCATAGTTCACGTCTTCACATTTACCGTACGCACGTCGGAAAGACACGAATGCCTCACTGATCCCTTTCCTACATGTCGGTGCTTATATGCCGGCATCGGAGTCGCGCTACGTTGCATATACGCTGAAGCACCGCCCGCAAACGGAAATTTTTGATAGCCGCTTATACGGGATGTTTCACAATTCGTGTTGCACACTTGTGTAGGTTGTAGGCGGGACATAGTAGATCAAGTTTTACGTAGGAGCCCATATCTGGAAACGTCATCCAGCGACGCTACAGAGCATCAAAGCTATACGCTTTGTATATACATATAGGGTGATTCCGTGATGATGTTTCAAACTTTCTACCGTGGTGGAAAAAGATAAATGTATCAATATGAGCAAAGGGCCCCTTTACCGGAAACGAACGAGTCGAAAGTTATAAGCGAAAACCGTTCTGATACCTCTGACAGTGGAATACATGTAGTGATACTGCTGTTGCTAAGAATTTAGGCAGGCAAATGTCAGAGGTGGTAGAATGGACTAAAAAAGGAAAAAAATGTCCAGTGAACATGGCTCTAAAATGCATACCCGTGGAGCTATGAGCACTTGTTCATCTTCGCTGCTATGAAACATATGCCCTCTTTTGAACATGTGCTTATAGCTCTTAAGCTCTTAGAGCCCGTGTTTACTGCACACTTTTTCCTTGTTTTAGTCCATACTACCACCTCTGACAGTTGCGTCCCGTATAATCGTAGCAACACCAATACTACCAGTACTTGTATTCCACTGTCAGAGGTATCAGAATGGTTTTCGCTTACAACTTTCAACTCGTTGGTTTCCTCAGGACCGTTACCTCAAATTGATACATTTATCCTTGTCCATCACCCTCGAAAGTTTTAACATCTTCACGGAATCACCCTGTGTATACACACATTTACAGGCGCCGGCGCCGGCAGCTTTGACGCTCTGTAGCGTCGCCGGAAGACGTTTCCGGGCATGGGTTCCTAAGTAAGACTTGATGTACTAAGTCCCCTCTGCAAGCTCTAGAAGTGTGTAATATGAGTTGTGAAACACCCTGTATGTGACACGCGTACGCTGGCGCAGCCGCTGGTAGAAAGCTAGTAGATCTACGTAGTGTCTCTTAGTATGTCAAAAATCTGTTCTGAATTTTAAGTGCGGCTCGAGTTATTTGTTGTAACTGTTGAAAACTTCGCTCCCTGACAAGTTCACTGCTTAGGAATTGGCAGGCACGTTGTTTGGCGCAGCAGAAGCGCCAACTCAGTGTGTGTACTGCAAGCGCAAGAAGGCCAACCTGGTAGCTGTCGTGTGTCAATTACTTTAAACCGCGCAATAGTGCTACGATTGTTACTGCAGGTACACAGAGCGAGTGGACAGGTCGGCGCCGAGTCGGCTCAGAGGGTGGCAGTGCGGCGACAGGTGGGTGAGGCGCAAGTAGAGCGCGTGGTATCTGGGTCGGCGGGTAATCAGAACCAGAACCAGCCGCGCGGAGGGGGGAGCGGCGGGGAAGGCCGAGTTCGTCCTTCCCCGCCAGCGTCGCGTGACGTCACGTCACAGCCCCGCTGCCGGCTTTCCACTGCGCTCACTCATTCCACTTCCGGTCGCTTCACGAACTGTGTCGAAACAATGACGCTAACGCTTAAGAATTTCGATTATGCGGGCAACTCATCTGCGTTGCATTTTAATAACCTCGCTTATAAATGTCAAAACCGCTAAATGCGGAACGAAACTTTCGTTGCTTCTTTTCTTCTGTGTGCAATCATCTTTTGTAAAGTTTTCATTCTTAATCTTTGTCTGTGTCTGTACTGACTTTAAGCACTGTACTACCTGATGTACAGTCGCGTCGATTTTAAGCTCACAATATTTTACTGTAAATAATTCTATAGGAAACAGCGCATATGTGCCGTTTTTTCTAATGAGATAAGAATGGTTATTACTGAAACTGACATTGAATGTTGTCTCACAAATTATGATCTGACGATAGCACTGTACCAAACGTCGTTGTAAATAAAGAAGTGTATTAAGTGAATTAGACGGCTTTATTCACAACAGTCAACAATGATCGCAGACTCATTCAGAAAATTTACTTCCGTTGTTAATATTCAGTGATGCAGGCCGCATTTAGGTGACAGACAAAGAAGAGCGCGGTTCAGATCACGGACTGGCTATGCACGCATAGCTTCTCCACTGTTCCACAAAATCTGGTCGCCCAGCGACATGGCGCCCACCTTAGCATTCTACACCTTTATTTGGGACGAGCAGGGTTTATCCCCTTCACGGCTGTTTCGGTTTAGTAGTTTTTTGCCGAGCACTTTCTAATTCAATGTAGGTGAATGCCGGCATGGTTCTTTGGAAACGGCTACAGGTCCTATTAGAGGCTGTACTTCGTCTTTAAGGAGTCCATAGTTAACAGGTAGTTAAATACAAATTTTCCGCATTCTTTAATACATGCCACTCAAATTCCTGTGTTTTTTGCTTCAGTAGACTCACAGGAAATTTCGTGACTCCTTTTGCTACCATCTTTACCATCCGTGTGATACTTTTTCGTTTCTGCCTTCCACGACTGGACATTCAGTCTGCATATAACAGAATAGAAAAAACGGAATGGAGCACTGGAGATAAAAATTATTGACGGGAATAAAGACTGGCACAGCTTATGCCACGCTACTGTGACGCGGAGAGAAAAGACTGCTGGTGGACGGAGAAAAATGAGAAACCCTCGTAAATCTACCTCAATACCTATAGCTCGGAGAAACGTACTAAATCCAATAGCGGCGACAACGAGGCTGAAGTCACAGCGCGATGTGGATCACCTACGTTCGTCGTCATACATTTTACTTTCTGTTAATTTCGGGCAGGAGGCTCTGGCAACAGCGGCAAATTCAACAACGGGAATGGATAATGCTTTAGGAGCTGTACAAGTTTGTTACACCTCTCGGTGTAGATGCAGTTCATTTGCAGACTTCGTGGTAGCATCAGAAAACAGTACTATTAACTGCTCTCGAGGGATCATAGGTTAATGGAAACTTGCATTTCACAATAATCTGAGACCACTGGTTGCAGAATTAATCGCAGCGTCCTTCATGCCCGGTCCAATAAGGACTTGTTGTCTGCGTTGGTTAAAGTTTCTTTAAAAAACAAACGGTATTAACATTCTATATCTTTATTCTTCGTGTCTACATATTTATTTCCCAACGTAGTCACCCAGCCGACGAACACATTTCTCCCAACAAGAGGAACGTTTGTTGATACCGTCACTGTGGAATGTTTGACTCTGTTGACGGAGCCGCAACTTCATCTACGCTTGCACCGTTTCGTGCATAGTGCTCTTTAAGTTTTGCAAACAGATGAAAATCGGATGAGGTGAAGTCGGGACTGTGTGGAGGATGATCGACGATAGCGAACCCGAGGACTCGGATTATTGCAGATGTCGCAGCATTCGTGTGTGGTCTGGCAAAAATGCTGAAGGAGAGGGTGGTCCATGTGTGGAAGAACTCGATCACAGCACACACTTTCTCACGCACCGATATGCTTCACACCTCAATTCGGAACCCTCTAGTGGCAGAGCAATGGAAATATGTAGACATGAAAAATAAATATGTAGAATATTATTTACGTTTGTTTTATTTAAAAAGCACTAAGAGTTTTCACTTAAAATATTCGAAGGCATTTCAGCAGGTCTTCTAATAGTGTTCAATGAACAAGAGGTGCAAAATGGTAAAGAAGAAATGGCAGAGGAGAAATGCGAATATGTGAAACCATGCGTGGCTATGGGAAAGATAGATGCCACCTATAGAAAAATTAAAGAGGTCTTTGGAGAGAAGATATGTCAGAATATTAAGAGCTCATACAACAAACCGGTACTACGCAAAGAAGGGAAGGCTGAAATATGGAAGGAACATACAGAGCGTCCATAAATGAGACACAAATATGAAGACAATACCACGAGCAAAGAAAAGGGATTAAATAAAGATGAGATCGGAGATGTGGTAATACGAAAAGAATTGTACAGATCTATGACAAATCAAAGTGGAAACAAGGCCCCCGAATAGACAACATTCCCTCGAAATTATTGAGAATGTTGGGATTCTTGACAAAACTATTTCACGTAGTACCCACAATCCAAAGTGCTCGGAATTTCCCATTACAAACGTCTAGAACTAGTAGAAGGGGGTGAGCACATAACATTTTGAATAGGAACCCATGTCCGGAAAACTTACCGTTTAAGTTCTACGGCAGCTTCAATTAAGATGCTTAATTCATCCACTTCTGCTTGAGGTGAGGCAGTACAATTATTAGGTAACAGTTCAATATCCATTTATTACTTATGTTGTGGATTGGCAGGAGCCAACCCACGGAGTTTGGAGGAAGCCGAAAGGCACGCGTTTTAGCTCACGCAGGCTGGCGTGAGGTCTGGAACAGGACAAGGAAGTTAGACTAGAAAAAAAGGATGTAGCTGGTGGAATACTTAACTTTAATCCAGTAATGTTGAACGTAGCTCTTGTCTGTACATTCTTTACAATATCAATAGCAACTGATAATGGCGCCTTGCTAGGTCGTAGCAAATGACGTAGCTGAAGGCTATGCTAACTATCGTCTCGGCAAATGAGAACGTATTTTGTCAGTGAACCATCGCTAGCAAAGTCGGTTGTATAACTGGGGCGAGTGCTAGGAAGTCTGTCTAGACCTGCCGTGTGGCGGCGCTCGGTCTGCAATCACTGATAGTGGCGACACGCGGGTCCGACGTATACTAACGGACCGCGGCCAATTTAAAGGCTACCACCTAGCAATTGTGGCGTCTGGCGGTGACACCACAACATTATGTATTTACATTATACCGAAACCAAAAAGAACACAGCAAACTGTACGTACAGACCAGTACTAATGCATTACAACAGCGTTCGATGAGGCGGGTTACCAACGGTGTTCCAGACATTATACCTACGAAGCATGTTCTAGTATACACTCTCCATTCCACATGGTGTCTCTTCAGTTTCTCTTGCAGCAGCCAGAACTCGAACCAGCAGGTCTTCCTCTGTCTGTACAGGAGTCTCGTAAATTAAACTTTGCATACGACCCCACAGGAAGTAGTCCGTTGGAGTGCACGTGATCCTCACTACCCTATTGTACACCAGAATAAGCAACTCTGAGACTCACTCTTTCCCTCGTCAGACGTGGAAATTGAAACTGTCGTTGAACGGAAACGGTACGTTTCCTGACATGGGTTCCTTTACAAAATGTTATATATTCACTCCCTTCTACAAATCCAAACAGACAGCCGAAATAATCTCGGACTTCAAAAATAATGTAATCAATTTTAATTCAAGGAAAGTAGGTAATAACGGATATGCACATTAATGACTCACGAGTTTGGTAAATGATGGTTGCAAAATACTGAGATGATATATTCACAGAGAAACGGAGAAACGTTAACAGCGACCTCGGGAAACATCAATTTGGGTTCCGGAGCAATGTAGGAACAAGAGAGGCGATTTTGACCATACGACACATTAGAAAACAGAATTAAGAAAGGCTGAATGGATATACTCTTTGAAATTGTGACTGCAGTAGGGATAAAATACAGGGAGTGAAAGGGTATCTACGACGTGAACAGAAACCAAACTGCAGTTACAAGAGTCGAAGGACACGAAAGGGAAGCAGTAACAGAGAAGGTAGTGGTGCAGAATGGCGGCCATCTTCGAAGTTATTCAGTCTGTATACTGAACTATGGAGAAATCTGGAAAGAGAAAGTTCAGGGAGAAGAAATAAAATCTTTGAAGTTTCCCGATGACTTTTAATTTTGTCAGAGACCTGAATGGCAGGATAATGTCTCGAAAACAGATTATAAGATGAACATCAACAACAATAAATCGAGAGTAAGATAATGTAGTCGAATTAAACCAGCAACTGATTAGAGCATTAGGTTACGAAATGAAACACGAAAAGTAGTCGGTGACAACTGCCGCTTGAGCAGCAAAATAACCGACGATCGCCGATGCAGAGCTGATATAAAACGCAGCATGGCAACAGCAAGAAAATTGTTCCAGGAACAGAGGTATTTTTTAACGTCGAATACAGATTTAAGTGCTAGAAAATCTTTTCCGAAGTTATTTGTCTGGACTGTAGCCTTGTACGGAAGAGAAACGTGGACCATAAACGGCTCAGATTGGAAGTGAGTAGAAGCTCTCGAAATGTGGTGTTACAAAAGAATGACAAGATTAGTTGGGCAGATGGATAACAAATGAGGAGGTACTGAACCTATCTGGAAAGAATTTTTTTTTTTTGACACAACTTGACTAGAAGAACGGATGAGTTGATAAGATAGATACTGAGAATTGTCTGTTTGGTACTGGAAGGAAGTGGGAAGGGGAAGTGGTGGAGAGGTAAAACTTGTAGAGAGAGGCAAAGGCTTGACTACAGCCTCAAGTGGATGTTGGTTGCAGAGATGAAGACAAAGGCACAAGATAGACTAGGATGGAGGGCTGCGTCAACACCAGTCTACGGACTAAAGACTACCACAAAAACATAAATCTCCATTCTGAGTCTCCAAAAAAAAAAGTAACTCGCTATTCTACACTCCTGGAAATTGAAATAAGAACACCGTGAATTCATTGTCCCAGGAAGGGGAAACTTTATTGACACATTCCTGGGGTCAGATACATCACATGATCACACTGACAGAACCACAGGCACATAGACACAGGCAACAGAGCATGCACAATGTCGGCACTAGTACAGTGTATATCCACCTTTCGCAGCAATGCAGGCTGCTATTCTCCCATGGAGACGATCGTAGAGATGCTGGATGTAGTCCTGTGGAACGGCTTGCCATGCCATTTCCACCTGGCGCCTCAGTTGGACCAGCGTTCGTGCTGGACGTGCAGACCGCGTGAGACGACGCTTCATCCAGTCCCAAACATGCTCAATGGGGGACAGATCCGGAGATCTTGCTGGCCAGGGTAGTTGACTTACACCTTCTAGAGCACGTTGGGTGGCACGGGATACATGCGGACGTGCATTGTCCTGTTGGAACAGCAAGTTCCCTTGCCGGTCTAGGAATGGTAGAACGATGGGTTCGATGACGGTTTGGATGTACCGTGCACTATTCAGTGTCCCCTCGACGATCACCAGTGGTGTACGGCCAGTGTAGGAGATCGCTCCCCACACCATGATGCCGAGTGTTGGCCCTGTGTGCCTCGGTCGTATGCAGTCCTGATTGTGGCGCTCACCTGCACGGCGCCAAACACGCATACGACCATCATTGGCACCAAGGCAGAAGCGACTCTCATCGCTGAAGACGACACGTCTCCATTCGTGCCTCCATTCACGCCTGTCGCGACACCACTGGAGGCGGGCTGCACGATGTTGGGGCGTGAGCGGAAGACGGCCTAACGGTGTATCGGGACCGTAGCCCAGCTTCATGGAGACGGTTGCGAATGGTCCTCGCCGATACCCCAGGAGCAACAGTGTCCCTAATTTGCTGGGAAGTGGCGGTGCGGTCCCCTACGGCACTGCGTAGGATCCTACGGTCTTGGCGTGCATCCGTGCGTCGCTGCGGTCCGGTCCCAGGTCGACGGGCACGTGCACCTTCCGCCGACCACTGGCGACAACATCGATGTACTGTGGAGACCTCACGCCCCACGTGTTGAGCAATTCGGCGGTACGTCCACCCGGCCTCCCGCATGCCCACTATACGCCCTCGCTCAAAGTCCGTCAACTGCACATACGGTTCACGTCCACGCTGTCGCGGCATGCTACCAGTGTTAAAGACTGCGATGGAGCTCCGTATGCCACGGCAAACTGGCTGACACTGACGGCGGCGGTGCACAAATGCTGCGCAGCTAGCGCCATTCGACGGCCAACACCGCGGTTCCTGGTGTGTCCGCTGTGCAGTGCGTGTGATCATTGCTTGTACAGCCCTCTCGCAGTGTCCGGAGCAAGTATGGTGGGTCTGACACACCGGCGTCAATGTGTTCTTTTTTCCATTTCCAGGAGTGTATATTGCAACGTCGAAAAGGCATGTTAGGGACAGCATAGAAAATAATAGTGGCAGGAGTAAACGATTAAAGTTTAGGAGGAGTACCATCAAATCATTGTCGAACAATAGATACTTCATACTGTTAAAAGAACAAAAAAAAAAACAAAGAAATAAAGATCGTCCGAAGAGGCCTTGAAGGCTCAACGGTACTGACCGGCTGCCGTGTCATCCTAAGCCCTTAGACGGATTCGGAGGGGCACGTGGCCAGCACACCGTTGTCAGCTTTGGTGGCCGGTGCCGCTGCTCCTTAATCGAGTACGTCATCGACTGCCTCACTAGGGGCGATCCCCAACAGCACTCGGCAGACGCGGCCAGTCACCCGTACAAGTACTAGCCGAGCCTGACACCGCTTAACTTCGGTAATCTGACAGCAACCGGAACTTCATATTCTTAGCATGAGCGAAAGTAAGACCTTGCTTAGAATATTCAATCGAGAAAGTATTTCATGTGAATTTTCAGGTTTTCCCGTATTAATAACTAATCGATGAGATTCTGGGCCTACAGCCACATGTAGTCCATTTCTAGCGACAATATTTCGTCTGCCTGTATATCAGAAGTTATCTGATTATTCCTGCACTGTGCAAGTGGGCATTACCATACGTCGATTTATCATTGCCGACGTTGTATATCAAGGAAAGTGCTCTGACGCGGCAATCTGCGAACGCCAGTGGCACATTTATTTTCCTAGTTGCAGATCATTCTGCAGTACTTCTGTCGAAGTGATGTGGAGCAATTCAGCTTACGATCTATGCACGTATGACTTGTTTGTCTGTATGTCTGCATGCTGGACCCGCTTCCATACCGCAAGTTCGTACGTTGGCGCTCGACTCGGAGGTACGCCAGCTGGCAAGGGGAGGAAAGCAGGCGACGTAATGGACCTGATCTCCTCTCTTTGCGCTAATATCCTGGATTAAATTCCAAACCTCTCCACAGTGTCCCACGAACTGAGGGCATGTGACACTACTGATGGCGATCCGTCTGTAGGATGGAAATGTTAAGTTTAGGATTCTTTGGTGTTATTCGAGAGAAGTAGGCTATGTACAGGCATCGTGTGTCTCCTCTCGCCTCCTTTCGTCCATTAAAACGCAGCCCTGACACAACACCGTACGGGCGCTCATCGCAGGACGGAGGAAAACAATGGCAAACCACCTCCATTAGGACCTTGCCTAGAACGGCGATGCAGGATTCCTACTCTCACTTTCCTTAGTATGGGACTACTTTGACTTGAAAACATGCTGGCCATTTACGGACTACTGAATAGCACACTGGCGTCAATCGAATAAAAATGAAAATATTCGTATTTTTTAACTTCTTATTTTAGAAGTAAAACACAAATTTAATAAACAGTAAACCACTGTTTTAATCAAATACTGGCCGAGTACCAGACGTCGACCGAATATGGATTTATTCCAGTCTTCCCTTAGTCCATTTCCTTCTTACCCTCTCTTTGTCGATCTCCTCTTCCCCCTCTCTTTCGTCTCTCTCTCTCTCTCTCTGTCGAACCCCTCCACACCCCATACAATGTTCATTTCCTACTGGCCCTTTCTGTTCACCTTCTCCTTCCCCCTCTCACTGTCCAGATGCTTCTCCCCCTCTCTCTGTGCATCTCCTCCTCCCTCCTCTCTCTCTCCATTTCCTCCTCACTCTGTCCATGTGATCCTCCCCCATCTCTCTGCTCATTCGCTCCTGCTCCCTTCGTGCATCTCATCCTCTCTCTCTCTCTAAGTCCATTTCCTCCTCACAGGGTGCAGCCAGCTGCAGGTGGTGGCACTTGTCGGCACTAATGACGTGTGTCGCTTTGGATCTGAGGAAATTCTCTCTGGATTCCAGCGGCTATCTGATTTGGTGAAGGCTGCTGGTCTTGCTTACGAGATGAAGGCAGAGCTCACCATCTGCAGCATCGTTGGCAGAACCGACTGCGGACCTTTGGTGCAGAGCCGGGTGGAGGGTCTGAATCAGAGGCTCAGACGGTTTTGCGACCGTGTTGGCTGCAGATTCCTTGACTTACGTCATAGGGTGGTGGGGTTTCGGGTTCCGCTGAATAGGTCAGGAGTTCACTACACTCAGCTGGCGGCTACACGGGTAGCGGAGGCTGTGTGGCGTGGACTGGGCGGTTTTTTAGGTTAGAAGGCCTCGGGAAAGTACGGGGTGGGCTGCAATCTCAAAGGGTGCAAGGCAAATACAGGACGTGCTTGGATCAAGGAACAGTCGGAATTGTAATTGTAAATTGTTGTAGTTGTGCTGAGAAAGTCCCTGAGCTTCAAGCGCTAATAGAAAGCACAGAAGCTGAAATCGTTATAGGTACAGAAAGCTGGCTAAAGCCTGAAATAAGTTCTGCAGAAATTTTTACGAAGTCTCAGACGGTGTTCAGGAAAGATAGATTAGGCAGAATTGGTGGTGGAGTGTTTGTGTCTGTCAGTAGTGATTTATCTTGTAGTGAAGTCGAAGTAGATACTCCATGCGAATTGGTATGGGTGGAGATTATACTTAACAGCCGAACTAAGTTAATAATTGGCTCCTTGTACTGACCCCCAGACTCCGATGATATAGTTGCTGAACAGTTCAGAGAAACTTTGAGTCTCGTAACAAATAAATACCCCACTCATGCGGTTATAGTTGGTGAGGACTTCAACCTTACCTCGATATGTTGGCAAAAATACTTGTTCAAAACCGGTGGTAGGCAGAAAACATCTTCCGAGATTGTCCTAAATGCTTTCTCCGAAAATTATTTAGAGCAGTTAGGCCACGAACCCACGCGAATTGGAAATGCTTGCGAAAACACACTTGACCTCTTAGCCACAAACAATCCAGAGCTAATAGAGAACATCATGACTGATACAGGGATTAGTGATCACAAGGTCGTTGTAGCTAGGCTCAATACCGTTTCTTCCAAATCCACCAGAAACAAACGCAAAATAATTTTATTTAAAAAAGCGGATAAAGTGTCACTAGAAGCCTTCCTAAGAGACAATCTCCATTATTTCCGAACTGACTATGCAAATGTAGACGAGATGTGGCTCAGATTCAAAGATATAGTATCAACAGCAATTGAGAGATTCATACCTCACAAATTGGTAAGAGATGGAACTGATCCCCCATGGTACACAAAACAGGTCCGAACGCTGTTGCAGAGGCAACGGAAAAAGCATGCGAAGCTCAGAAGAACGCGAAATCCCGAAGATTGGCTAAAATTTACAGACGCGCGAAATTTGGCACGGACTTCAATGCGAGATGCCTTTAATAGGTTCCACAACGAAACATTGTCTCGAAATTTGGTAGAAAATCTGAAGAAATTCTGGTCGTATGTAAAGTACACAAGCGGCAGACGCAGTCAATACCTTCGCTGCGCAGTGCCGATGGTACTGTTACCGACGACTGTGCCGCTAAAGCGGAGTTATTGAACGCAGTTTTCCGAAATTCCTTCACCAGGGAAGACGAATGGAATATTCCAGAATTTGAAACACGAACAGCTGCTAGCATGAGTTTCTTAGAAGTAGATATCTTAGGGGTTGCGAAGCAACTCAAATCGCTTGATACGGGCAAGTCTTCAGGTCCAGATTGTATACCGATTAGGTTCCTTTCAGATTACGCTGATACAATAGCTCCCTATTTAGCAATCATATACAACCGCTCGCTCACCGATAGATCTGTACCTACAGATTGGAAAATTGCGCAGGTCGCACCAATGTTTAAGAAGGGTAGTAGGAGTAATCCATCGAACTACAGACCTATATCATTGACATTGGTTTGCAGTAGGGTTTTGGAGCATATACTGTATTCAAACATTATGAATCACCTCGAATGGAACGATCTATTGATACGTAATCAGCATGGTTTCAGAAAACATCGTTCTTGTGCAACGCAGCTAGCTCTTTATTCGCACGAAGTAATGGCAGCTATCGACAGGGGATCTCAGGTTGATTTCGTATTTCCGGATTTCCGGAAAGCTTTTGACACCGTTCCTCACAAGCGACTTCTAATCAAGCTGCGGGCCTATGGGGTATCGTCTCAGTTGTGCGACTGGATTCGTGATTTCCTGTCAGGAAGGTCGCAGTTCGTAGTAATAGACGGCAAATCATCGAGTAAAACTGAAGTGATATCAGGTGTTCCCCAGGGAAGCGTCCTGGGACCTCTGCTGTTCCTGATCTATATAAATGACCTGGGTGACAATCTGAGCAGTTCTCTTAGGTTGTTCGCAGATGATACTGTAATTTACCGTCTAGTAAGGTCATCCGAAGACCAGTATCAGTTGCAAAGCGATTTAGAAAAGATTGCTGTATGGTGTGGCAGGTGGCAGTTGACGCTAAATAACGAAAAGTGTGAGGTGATCCACATGAGTTCCAAAAGAAATCCGTTGGAATTCGATTACTCGATAAATAGTACAATTCTCGAGGTTGTTAATTCAACTAAGTACCTGGGTGTTAAAATTACGAACAACTTCAGTTGGAAAGACCATACAGATAATATTGTGTGTAAGGCGAGCCAAAGGTTGCGTTTCATTGGCAGGACACTTAGAAGATGCAACAAGTCCACTAAAGAGACAGCTTACACTACACTCGTTCGTCCTTTGTTAGAATATTGCTGCGCGGTGTGGGATCCTTACCAGGTGGGATTGACGGAGGACATCGAAAGGGTCAAAAAAGAGCAGCTCGTTTTGTATTATCACGTAATAGGGGAGGGAGTGTGGCAGGTATGATACGCGAGTTGGGATGGAAGTCACTAAAGCAAAGACGTTTTTCGTCGCGGCGAGATCTATTTACGAAATTTCAGTCACCAACTTTCTCTTCCGAATGCGAAAATATTTTGTTGAGCCCAACCTACATAGGTAGGAATGATCATCAAAATAAGATAAGAGTAATCAGAGCTCGAACAGAAAGGTTTAGGTGTTCGTTTTTCCCGCGTGTTGTTCGGGAGTGGAATGGTAGAGAGATAATATGATTGTGGTTTGATGAACCCTCTGCCAAGCACTTAAATGTGAATTTCAGAGTTATCATGTAGATGTAGATGTAGACCTCTCTCTTCGCCCATCTCCTTGTCCCCTCTCTCTCTGTCCATTTCCTCCATCACCTCCCTCTTTCTATCTCCTCTCCCCTCTCCTGTTTCCTTTCTCTATCCATTTCTTCTTCTGCTCTATCCCCTCCTATTGCCGCTCTGTCTGTCCAGCTCCTCCTCCCCCTTCTCTTCCACATTGTCACCCCCACACCAGTAGGAGGTTGCTGGTCCTTAGCCCCACAGTACTTCTTTCCAAAGAGTAAGTAATATGTGTACACTCATATTTGTATCCATATTTCACCTGTATCTCCAGCGAATTTGGGCCTGTAGTTTCGTTTCCATGTAGCTCATTGTTTATGACGTCATATATCCTGAACTGTGTGTCGTAGAATGATATTATTTGCAGGTAAATCTAGTGTTACATAGTCCATACTGTGTGCTAAATGATTTACGAATACATGTAGTTGTAAAGAAGTAATAAATCAAAACGTCGTGGATGATGTGGCAGTCTTTCACGAATTTCAGTCTAGTAGAATGACATATTTTTGTAAGTACAGTCAGTGGTATATGTGAATACCGTGTGCAAAATGTGCTGCAAATAGAGTCAGTAGCAAAGAGTAATAAATTGAAACGACATGCTTGATGCGGCAGTTTCACTGCGTGAACAACGAAAATGTATTAAACGGTAAACTTTTTTCCTTTCATCATTATGTGGGTGGTGTCAGCGAGAAAATGGCTCGTACATGTTTGAAATTATGTGTAAAGTTGGTTTAAAATCACTAACTGCTCTCATTCTCACATATTGGACAAATAATAGTCTAGCTATTTGCGCGTCGTTAGCTACTCTACATTATCATCCCAACCCCCACCCCTTTGGGAGGTACGTGGTTCTTACCCCTACAGTAGTTCTTTCGAGACATTATGTGATGTGTGTATCGAGTTTCGTTGAAATCGATGGAGTCGTTTGAGAGAAGATGTCGGAACATACATATATAGATTCACTTTTATAACAGGTACAGATTCGCCCACTGTAAAGGAGTTGTGGAAGAGATGATGATGATGATGATGATCATCATCATCATTTAAGACTGATTATGCCTTTCAGCGTTCAGTCTGGAGCATAGTCCCTCTTATAAAATTCCTCCATGATCCCCTATTCAGTGCTAACATTGGTGCCTCTTCTGATGTTAAGCCTATTACTTCGAAATCATTCTTAACCGAATCCAGGTGCCTTCTCCTTGGTCTACCCTGACTCCTCCTACCCTCTACTGCTGAACCCATGAGTCTCTTGGGTAACCTTGCTTCTCCCATGCGTGTAACATGACCCCACCATCTAAGCCTGTTCGCCCTGACTCCTACATCTATAGAGTTCATTCCCAGTTTTTCTTTGATTTCCTCATTGTGGACACCCGCCTGCCATTGTTCCCATCTACTAGCACCTGCAATCATCCTAGCTACTTTCATATCCGTAGCCCCAGCTTTCGCTCCCATACAACAGAGTTGGTCGAAAGATTGAACGGTGCACAGATAACTTAGTCTTGGTACTGATGGTTCAAATGGTTCAAATGGCTCTGAGCACTATGGGACTTAACATCTGTGGTCATCAGTCCCCTAGAACTTAGAACTACTTAAACCTAACTAACCTAAGGACATCACACACATCCATGCCCGAGGCAGGATTCGAACCTGCGACGGTAGCAGTCGCGCGGTTCCGGACTGAGCGCCTTGAACCGGTAGACCACCGCGGCCGGCCAGTCTTGGTACTGACTTCCTTCTTGCAGAAGAGAGTAGATCGTAGCTGAGCGCTCACTGCATTAGCTTTGCTACACGTCGCTTCCAGTTCTTTCACTATATTGCCATCCTGTGAGAATATACATCGTAAGTACTTGAAACCGTCCACCTGTTCTAACTTTGTTCCTCCTATTTGGCACTCAATCCGTTTATATCTCTTTCCCACTGACATTACTTTCGTTTTGGAGATGCTAATCTTCATACCACAGTCCTTACATTTCTGATCTAGCTCCGAAATATTACTTTCCAAACTTTCAATCGAATCTGCCATCACAACTAAGTCATCCGCATATGCGAGACTGCTTATTTTGTGTTCACATATCTTAATCTCACCCAGCCAGTCTATTGTTTTCAACATATTATCCATAAATAATATGAACAACAGTGGAGACAGGTTGCAGCCTTGTCTTACTCCTGAAACTACTCTGAACCATGAACTCAATTTACCGTCAACTCTAACTGCTGCCTAACTATCTATGTAAAGACCTTTAATTGTTTGCAAAGTTTGCCTCCTATTCCATAATCTCGTAGAACAGACAATAACTTCCTCCTAGGAATCCGGTCGTATGCCTTTTATAGATCTATAACGCATAGCCCGCATCTCGTGGTCGTGCGGTAGCGTTCTCGCTTCCCACGCCCGGGTTCCCGGGTTCGATTCCCGGCGGGGTCAGGGATTTTCTCTGCCTCGTGATGGCTGGGTGTTGTGTGCTGTCCTTAGGTTAGTTAGGTTTAAGTAGTTCTAAGTTCTAGGGGACTTATGACCACAGCAGTTGAGTCCCATAGTGCTCAGAGCCATTTGAACCATATAAAGCATAGATACAATTCCCTATTCCACTCGTAAGACTTCTCCATTATTTGCCGTTAGCTAAAGATCTGGTCCTGACAACCTCTAAGAGGGCTAAACCCACACTGATTTTCATCCAATTTGTCCTCAACTAATATTCGCACTTTCCTTTCAACAATACCTGAGAAGATTTTACCCAAAACGCTGATTAAAGAGATACCTCTGTAGTTGTTACAATCTTTTCTCTTTCCATGTTTAAAGATTGGTGTGATTACTGCTTTCGTCCAGTCTGATGGAAGAGATGATTTCAGATGCAATTTGAAATTTGTTTTTTTATCTGTCAAACATTTCAGGGAAGTGATCAAAGATTTTTATGACTGCAAATTCAACTCCTTATTAATAACTTCAGTGCTGTGTATCAAAGTACATTTTTTCTTCTAATGCTGTAACTGTATTCGTTACTATTATTCTCAAAATCGGACAGTTATTTACAACGCAGCTCGTTTTCGGGATATATGTATTGTGAAGGAACAGCTAAAATGTTATATGAAAAGGTGGCAACAAGATGTGTGTGGGTGAAAGCCAGGTATTAGTCTGACTGCTGGATTTTGTGCAATCAATACAAGTGAAGAGTTACGCCAGATAATTGTGCCATAAGAAATTACTAAGTGGAAATGTACACAGAATGTTAATAAAAAATGGTTCAAATGGCTCTGAGCACTATGGGACTTAACATCTGTGGTCATCAGTCTCCTAGAACTTAGAACTACTTAAACCTAACTAACCTAAGGACATCACACACATCCATGCCCGAGGCAGGATTCGAACCTGCGACCGTAGCGGTCACGCGGTTCCAGACTGAAGCGCCTAGAACCGCACGGCCACACCGGCCGGCCAGAATGTTAATATGTTTGTTTGTTTCCAAAACTAGCAATTATGCGAAGAGCAGTAGTTGTTGAACCCAGCAGTACCAGCAGCTCAGTAACATGTTTTTTTTTCAGTTAAATGGTGCATCAATATGTACTTCAAAAAGTGTGAGAAGACCCGTTTATGGAGTGCTGAGGCTGCAAACGCCTGTTGGTTACTGAAACAAACGAAAATACACTCTGGCAGCTCACTAGTTCCTTGTATAAGATCAGACAGTAAACAACCTCTGAAATAAAGACGGTAGACAAACCACGACAGTTAAACCACTTATAGCTTGGAAAATGGAAGCTTTTTTCCTTGCATAAAAGCTACGGTTTCAGCCCTAGTCTACCTACTCGATCTGCCTGTGGTCTTCAAAAATCAGTGCAAAACGTCGCTTGGAAACTGACCGTACATTGCCGTCCAGAAGTCAATATCACTTGTCTTTGGGCTTCCATAGTAAAAGTATGGCAGTTTCTACAATTCTGGTTTATGCCCGAAGCGCCAAAGAAATTGGTATAGGCATGCGTATTCAAGTACAGAGATATGTAAACAGGCAGAATACGGCGCTGCGGTTGGCAACGCCTATATAAGACAACAAGTGTCTGGTGCAGTTGTTAGATAGGTTACTGATGGGAAGTTATTAAGATTTAAGTGAGTTCGAGCGTGGTGTTATAGTTCGGCGCACGAGCGATGGGACACGGCATCTCCGAGGTAGCAATGAAGTGGGGATTTTCACGTACGACCATTTCAAGAGTGTACCGTGAATATTAGGAATCCGGTAAGACATCGAATCTCCGAAATCTCCGACAACGCTGCGGCAGGAAAAATCTCCTACAAGAACGGGAGCCGAGGCTCCACTCGTTTACCCTTGATGACTGCACGACACAAAGCTTTACGCCTCGTCTGGGCCCGCCAACACAGACATTGGACTGTTGATGACTGGAAACATGTTGCTTGGTCGGACAAGTCTCGTTCCAATTTGTATCGAGCGGTTGGACGTGTACGGGTATGGAGACAACTCCATGATTCCACAGCCCCGCCGGCCGCTGTGGCCGAGCGGTTCTAGGCACCGCGCTGCTGCTGCGGTCGCAGATTCAAATCCTGCCTCTGGCGTGTATGTGTGTGATGTCCTTAGGTTAGTTAGGTTTAAGTAGTTCTAAGTCTGGGGGACGGATGACCTCAGATGTTAAGTCCCATAGTGCTTCCAGCCATTTGAACCACGGCCCCTGCATGTTAGGAGGGGACTGTTAGAGCTGGTGAAGGCTCTGTAATGGTGTGGGGTGTGTGCAGTTAGAATGATAATGGACCCCTGATACGTCTAGATACGACACTGACAGGTGACATGTATTTAAGCATCGTGTCTGATCACCTGCAACCATTCATGTCCACTGCGCATTCCGACGGAGCTGGGAATTTCATTGTAGCATTTGAATATATGGCGTACATAGGCAATCACAATAAAATAAAAAGAAATGAATACATAAAGGAAAACAGAGGAATATGAAGGAACCGACAGTGTGGAAAATAATGGAAAGCTGAGAAGATTATGTGAAGTTTATAAGAGCGGAAATATTAAGTTGCGTTTGGTCATTTAAGATTAAATCAGGATTGTGGGATGTATGTTTATTGATTTCCAGGATTATGAAGAGGTTGAGTTTTTGGTCTTTGCTTGCTAAGTGAGGGACATGGGACTGTGGCTGGTAGCTATGGCCCTCACTTAGTACAAGCACAGCAAATGTGGAGCCATAATTCTGCACTTGTCTTCACGTTCAGCCAGCCTAGTTGCTATGTCTCTGCCTCACTGACCAATATAAAATTTATCACAATCACAATAAGTACAAGTAAATTTGTATACCCCACTGTTGCCTAGTAACTGAGTCTTATTTTTGCTATTGAAAATACACGGGGCTGTGGCGTTCTTCACATAGTAGGAAATCCTATAGTTGCAGGATTTCTGTGTTTTTGCTCCAGTCTGTGATACCTGTCCTAGATATGGTATTGTACATCACTTCTGCAGACATTGGAAGGGGCAGCAGATGGAGCGTTGAAGAGGGGTATAATTTTCAATTGTTGTTTCCTATGTAGGATATGGTTTCTCTGGACAGGATTGTAGCCACTGGTTGAGATAATACACTCCTGGAAATTGAAATAAGAACACCGTGAATTCATTGTCCCAGGAAGGGGACACTTTATTGACACATTCCTGGGGTCAGATAGATCACATGATCACACTGACAGAACCACAGGCACATAGACACAGTCAACAGAGCATGCACAATGTCGGCACTAGTACAGTGTATATTCAGCTTTCGCAGCAATGCAGGCTGCTATTCTCCCATGGAGACGATCATAGAGATGCTGCATGTAGTCCTGTGGAACGGCTTGCCATGCCATTTCCACCTGGCGCCTCAGTTGGACCAGCGTTCGTGCTGGACGTGCAGACCGCGTAAGACGACGCTTCATCCAGTCCCAAACATGCTCAATGGGGGACAGATCCGGAGATCTTGCTGGCCAGGGTAGTTGACTTACACCTTCTAGAGCACGTTGGGTCGCACGGGATACATGCGGACGTGCATTGTCCTGTTGGAACAGCAAGTTCCCTTGCCGGTCTAGGAATGGTAGAACGATGGGTTCGATGACGGTTTGGATGTACCGTGCACTATTCAGTGTCCCCTCGACGATCACCAGTGGTGTACGGCCAGTGTAGGATATCGCTCCCCACACCATGATGCCGGGTGTTGGCCCTGTGTGCCTCGGTCGTAAGCAGTCCTGATTGTGGCGCTCACCTGCACAGCGCCAAACACGCATACGACCATCATTGGCACCAAGGCAGAAGCGACTCTCATCGCTGAAGACGACACGTCCCTCCATTCACTCCTGTCGCGACACCACTGGAGGCGGGCTGCACGATGTTGGGGCGTGAGCGGAAGACGGCCTAACGGTGTGCGGGATCGTAGCCCAGCTTCATGGAGATGGTTGCGAATGGTCCTCGCCGATACCCCAGGAGCAACAGTGTCCCTAATTTGCTGGGAAGTGGCGGTGCGGTCCCCTACGGCACTGCGTAGGATCCTACGGTCTTGGCGTGCATCCGTGCGTCGCTGCGGTCCGGTCCCAGGTCGACGGGCACGTGCACCTTCCGCCGACCACTGGCGACAACGTCGATGTACTGTGGAGACCTCACGCCCCACGTGTTGAGCAATTCGGCGGTACGTCCACCCGGCCTCCCGCATGCCCACTATACGCCCTCGCTCAAAGTCCGTCAACTGCACATACGGTTCACGTCCACGCTGTCGCGGCATGCTACCAGTGTTAAAGACTGCGATGGAGCTCCGTATGCCACGGCAAACTGACTGACACTGACGGCGGCGGTGCACAAATGCTGCGCAGCTAGCGCCATTCGACGGCCAACACCGCGGTTCCTGGTGTGTCTGCTGTGCCGTGCGTGTGATCATTGCTTGTACAGCCCTCTCGCAGTGTCCGGAGCAAGTATGGTGGGTCTGACACACCGGTGTCAATGTGTTCTTTTTTCCATTTCCAGGAGTGTAGATTTTATTGTATCTCACTCTGCTTTGAAATCTTGTTTAGACATGGGAATTAATATGAGATGGTGCACCACTGAGTGGAAACTGCCTGTTTGTGTGTTACTGGCTGTTATGAGCGAGAAGATATTAGTTTCTCGATAATTCTAGTTGTTCTATAAATTTTGAAACATTGTATCTGCGTACAGATGTCAGTGATGAGATGTAGGACGTTCATGGATTCGTTGCCAGTCTCAATTGTGAACTGAATATTTTTGCGTTGACAGTTTAAACTGAGCTGTCTTGTAGTGCCTGTCCACATCATCTACATATCTGCACCAGTATTTAATATTTGCACTCAAAGGCGTTCAAAATGGTCCATTAATATTTCAGCCAAAAGTGGACTAATGCAGAATCCCTTAGAACTGGGAATACTGAGTCAAGTCATTCAGTTCCACAGGGTTGGCATCAGACCTTGTATATCAACTCAGTCAGAGTATCAACACATTCGCCTACCGGTATGTTGGAAAACAAACTGCAGACATCAAACTCAGTGGACCTTGCAAATAAGGTGAAAGATGTATCCCTCTCACACAAGGATAAATTAGTATCCTTTGATGTCAAACTACAACTACAAAGAACACTGTTCCGATCACGACTGACACTTGCATCGTATTGAGGACATTGTACAGGTGCAGCTGATGGTCAAATGCAACAGCGCAACCTGTAGACTTGGTTAGGATCCGTATTTATGTTCAATCATGCATTTCTCACGGTGTTTCCATATTTGTGTTCATCTCCTGTATTATCGTGTGAGGAACGTCTGTACGGAATGAATTGGGGTGCCTGGAATGAAAGGTCCAAATGTATGTGAAATCTTATGGGACTTAACTGCTAAGGTCATCAGTCCCTAAGCTTACACACTACTTAACCTAAATTATCCTAAGGACAAACACACCCACCCATGCCCAAGGGAGGACTCGAACCTCCGCCGGGATCAGCCGTACAGTCCACGACTGCTGCGCCCCAGACCGCTCGGCTAATCCCGCGCGGCTACCTGGAATTGCCGAACAGTACAGGAACTTACTGTCCAATCACATGCATCCGTTTGTTCGTCTACATTATTATTCTAGTGACCCGTACATTCAGAAAACAATGCATCATCCCATCTTGCCAGTCAGTAATGTCATAACGACCCCTCACATACGTCAGGGTGCTAGTATGACCCCCGAACCCAGGTTAACTCACTTCAGTCCCAAGGCATCTACAAGCTTGATGTACTTATCTCCGACAGGTTGTGGGTTCCTGTTGAGCGGTCATAGATCGAGATGATTCCACAACGCTTTACCTGTCTCTTGGAAGTAAGAAAGGTTAGCGCTTAATGTCCCAACAACGTCGAATCCATTAGAGACGGAGCACATTATTGGATTGGGGAAAACTTGGCAAGATAATGGGCCGTGTCCTTCAAAGCAGCTGTCTCGGCGTTCGCCGTAACCGATTTAGGGAGATCACGGGCAACCTACCTTAGAATGGCCTGACGGTAGTTCGAACCACCGCCTTCCCGAATAGGAGTACGATGCCTTGCCACTGCTACATTTCACTTGGTGTATGCCTTGGAGTGGAGATGCTACACACTAATGGCTAAAACTATGTAAATGTCGTTTGGCTTTATTGATCGGGGAATTCGACAGAGAAAGGGGAGGTGTTCAGCCGCCTGTCGTAAAGGGTGTTCTTCCTCCTTTATTTGCGGGTATGTGAGAGTTTTGTAGTATGTAGCGTGTAGGTGAGTGTAATGTAGTGTTATGTTTGTGTTGTATGACGATGATGAGAGATGGGAGACGGTAAAATCTGGTGCCGGCACATAACCTACTCCTCTCAAATAGCACCGAGGGGGCAGCCTAGCTTGAACGTACCCATGCAACGGACGGACCAGCATTAAAGTGTCACATGCCCTTACTTTACGAGAGGATTGGAATTTAATCCAGGACACTGGCACAGAGTGTGGTGGTCAGCGACTTTCCGCTGCACCTCTGCTCCCTTTACCGGCCACTGGCAGCGACAATTTCATGGGTTCTAACCGGCTTACCTCCGAGTCGAGCGGCCACTTCGACTACGTAGGCAGATTACTACCGGGTAGGTCTTTCTAAAACAGTTGCTCCTTATTGTAATTTTGAAACGTCCAGTGATTTTTTAATTTTACTCCGACTCCTACGTAAGAAAGGCCGAAGTACTGTTTTCTGTAACATACCACTCTTATTTCTTATAAATTTTACAACTGTGTCCCGCGTGTTTCCTCCCATTAGACAGAGCCGACAAGGAGCGTGGCACATGCAGCATATATCGAGCTGAATGGCACCGCTCATTAAGAAGGAACTGGCGCAGGTGTTTTTTTCCGTCGTGTCCTTTTGACGAAGAAAGGGAGTGGCTTAGCGGTACTTGGTTTGCAACTAAACCGGCGGTAGCGGTGTCCGCCTGTTGCAACGACAGCGGCGAGGCGGCTGGCGGTTCGTGGAGCGTCCGGTGGCCACGGACCAAGTCCCTATTCCCAGATACAACGTTTCTGAGTCGAAATATCTCTTTTATTGCTTTATGGGTGTTCATATAAGCTCACAGTCCTTTATTGTGTATCATAGGACGATATGGTATAAGAATTCTTGCAAATCATCTTTCAGGAAAATATCACGCTGATCCCCGAACGCGATCTTCTATGTGGCATGCACATCTTGCAAATAGTTCACGGGATTTTGTTTTGACTGGTACAGATTATTTTGAAACTTAATACACTGGTGTCCAAAATTAAAGCAACAAACGGAAATTTTGCAAGATTGCATTTATTTTGCAGCAAAACAGTATAAACAGGTGATAGTAAAGTAGAAAAACGTTCAAATGTGTGTGAAATCTTATGGGACTTAACTGCTAATAGTAAAGTAGAAACAACGTATAGAATACAGAATGTAAACAATTGCAACATACAGGGTGTTTCAAAAATGACCGGTATATTTGAAACGGCAATAAAAACTAAACGAGCAGCGATAGAAATACACCGTTTGTTGCAATATGCTTGGGACAACAGTACATTTTCAGGCAGACAAACTTTCGAAATTACAGTAGTTACAATTTTCAACAACAGATGGCGCTGCGGTCTGGGAAACACTATAGTACGATATTTTCCACATATCCACCATGCGTAGCAATAATATGGCGTAGTCTCTTAATGAAATTACCCGAAACCTTTGACAACGTGTCTGGCGGAATGGCTTCACATGCAGATGAGATGTACTGCTTCAGCTGTTCAATTGTTTCTGGATTCTGGCGGTACACCTGGTCTTTCAAGTGTCCCCACAGAAAGAAGTCACAGGGGTTCATGTCTGGCGAATAGGGAGGCCAATCCACGCCGCCTCCTGTATGTTTCGGATAGCCCAAAGCAATCACACGATCATCGAAATATTCATTCAGGAAATTAAAGACGTCGGCCGTGCGATGTGGCTGGGCACCATCTTGCATAAACCACGAGGTGTTCGCAGTGTCGTCTAAGGCAGTTTGTACCGCCACAAATTCACGAAGAATGTCCAGATAGCGTGATGCAGTAATCGTTTCGGATCTGAAAAATGGGCCAATGATTCCTTTGGAAGAAATGGCGGCCCAGACCAGTACTTTTTGAGGATGCAGGGACGATGGGACTGCAACATGGGGCTTTTCGGTTCCCCATATGCGCCAGTTATGTTTATTGACGAAGCCGTCCAGGTAAAAATAAGCTTCGTCAGTAAACCAAATGCTGCCCACATGCATATCAATCCTGTGCACTATATCGTTAGCGAATGTCTCTCGTGCAGCAATGGTAGCGGCGCTGAGGGGTTGCCGCGTTTGAATTTTGTATGGATAGAGGTGTAAACTCTGGCGCATGAGACGATACGTGGACGTTGGCGTCATTTGGACCACAGCTGCAACACGGCGAACGGAAACCCGAGGCCGCTGTTGGATCACCTGCTGCACTAGCTGCGCGTTGCCCTCTGTGGTTGCCGTACGCGGTCGCCCTACCTTTCCAGCACGTTCATCCATCATGTTCCCAGTCTGTTGAAATTTTTCAAATAGATCCTTTATTGTATCGCTTTTCGGTCCTTTGGTTACATTAAACCTCCGTTGAAAACTTCGTCTTGTTGCAACAACACTGTGTTCTAGGCGGTGCAATTCCAACACCAGAAAAATCCTCTGTTCTAAGGAATAAACCATGTTGTCTACAGCACACTTGCACGTTGTGAACAGCACACGCTTACAGCAGAAAGACGACGTACAGAATGGCGCACCCACAGACTGCGTTGTCTTCTATATCTTTCACATCACTTGCAGCACCATCTGTTGTTGAAAATTGTAACTACTGTAATTTCGAAAATTTGTCCGCCTGAAAATGTACTGTTGTCCCAAGCATATTGCAACAAACGGTGTATTTCTATCGCTGCTCGTTTAGTTTTTATTGCCGTTTCTAATATACCGGTCATTTTTGAAACACCCTGTACATAAGACTAGACGAAAATGTTCTTCGTTTTTTCCAACTCAACATATTTGCACACACACTGCGACAACTGGTTAATGTGCTCAGTATGGGATATGACGACCTGTGGCAGCAATACACTCCTGACAACGACGCAGGATGATGTGAATATCGTCATCAGTGTCATCTTGAGGCAATAACACGCATTCTTCCTGCGGAGCTGCTCTTAAGTCTTGGAGAGTGGTTGGTGGACGTTGACGTGATGCAACTCGTCTCCGTAGTGCATCCCAGACATGCTCCATGGGATTCCAATCGAGAAAGCGAGCAAGCCACGCCATGCGTGCAGTAACTTCTGTTTCCGAGAAAACATCAACCACTCGTTCTCTATGAGGTCGAGCACTATCGTCTATCAGTACGAAGTCTGGGAGCACAGCACCCCGCAACAACCGTATGTGTGGTCCCAGGACGGTAACACGATATCCGACAGCAGTTAAACTGTTGCTTCACCCATAAAATTTCTTGAAGAAGGGTTCGAGTGGTAAACATAATCCCTGCCCACACCATTAGTGAACCCCCTCAATATTGATCTCGTTCCACAATGTTCGGGTCTCGAAATCGAGTTCCACATTACCTTAATCCGTAGAGAATCACTCTCCAGATCAAACTGCGACTCTCTGTGAAAAGAACATTGGCCCACTCTTTGACTGTCCAAGTGGCATGTTGACGACTCCACTCTAGACGTTCCCTTGTATGAAGACACGTCAGAGGCACACATGCAGCAGGTCTCCGAAAATAAACGCCACACTGTCGAAGCCTTCTCCACACCGTTTGCCGCAATACGACACATTCCATGGGTGCTGCGAATTCCGATTCCCATCGCTGCGCAGTACGAAGGCTGTACTGTCGTGCCCTTACAGCCAAGTAACGGTCCTCTCTTTCTGATGTCACACTTGGTCGTTCCCGCTCTGATCTTCGGGATACAGTTTCGGTCTCTATGAACTGTCGCCACACCCGAGGAACAACAGAACGATTCACGTTAAGCCATTGGGCTACATGAGTTTGGGACTGTCCTGCTTCCATTCTTCCTACGGCCCTCCACCGCAGAGAGTCTGCTAGACGTCTTCTCTGTGTCATATTGCACCGTCGGTGGCTGTGTACGCAGGACTGTGGATGCGGGACTACCCGACAAACATAACTCCGTTTGATAAGTGCCCTGGTGTGGTTTCCGTAAACCGAAATTCAATCTTCCGTGAAGAACACGATCGTACGGATATCTGTTGACAGTTTATATGATTATATCGTTAATTAGGCACAGGACAGGGAGATAGCGATTTGTTGCTTTAATTTTGGACACCAGTGTATAAGGTGTCCAATCTGTGGCTAGGTTACACGCTACTAACCCACAATCCAGCAATATAAGTCAACAAGTAAAACATCAGCCTATACTTTAACACTATCTCTTCGATTAAACATTCTTCTGTTAGATCAGGGGATCATTTTAGATCTATAAATTACCACAGTGAACAGAATGATAACTTGAGATGTGATACGACGTCACGGAACGTGTATTGCTTTTATCGCGTAATAAGGATCTCGATTGATTCACTGTGTCGTTGATGTACCAACGGAAAAATCAAAGAGCTGTGGCAGAGAAATAAGAATTAAAGTGTGCCACCTACATGGAGATCTTTAGGGATGGAGTACCCGTCGAGAAGTACAACGCTGGAGGAGGCAACCAGCTGTGGTCTTGCTGAAAGTGATCGATGGGAAATAAAAAACATCCATCTGGCATTACAGCTTCGCCCTCCTCGAATATTCTTCCAGAGTTTTAACCTCTTTGTAACATCGAATGGTTAAAAGCTATAGAATGTGCAAACTATTTACCTTACTGCTCCCCTGGTTCACAGAATTGCAGCATTCAATACTACTGAATACAGCATTTGCTGTCATCGAAATACATTCTAATCTTTGATGATTACATTTTGTATTGCTGAGATGAAGGAAGACGACATGCCTGGAACTTAAAGCAGAGGTAAGTAATCCATATTAAAAACTCTGGACTATATTAAAACAGAGAGGAGTAACATATCACCTGATAGAAGTAACGAATCATCCTAAGTCTGTTAGTGACAGCGTTGTTTTAATGTATTTGCTGACAACGGCTAGGTCACGGATCCGATAAAGCATTAAGAGAAGGATTTCAGTGTAGCTATTCCGTTAATGTTGCATATCGAGGATTTAAACGTGGAACGGAAGAGTCAACCTACACTACGTAAATTACTCAGTATACTTCGGTGACAACTAGGCCGTACCAGGTTCCTCTGAAAATGACCTATGAAGGTTCGATAAGTTACACATACAAAATATCGCTATAGGGTGACTGTGTAAGAAAGCCATGTAAAATAAATTTTATGAATTAGTGACCAATCCTCATCTGCTTATAGTAACAAAACTTCTAGGTGGATAATCAAAGACGAAAATAGAATCCAGGTGACTGGAATGAAATTGCTGAGAAATAACGGATATCCGTTTCTATACTGCATAAGATATGCCGCAATCGTCAAAGAATTTCAAATCTTTGTTGTAAAGGAGAAAAATGAATATCATTGACAGCCATAACACTAACAGAGGTCGCAAACCGAAGATCGTAATTAGCTCTCGAGCACGAGCAAAAGAAGCGACTTGGCAGTAGACGGACCGATGGACCTGAAATGCACAGAAATGTATACTCCATCATGATGTGAGTTGTGTCGACGGTGAAAGTGAGAAAGCAGATGATGAAACAGTATGTTTGAGGGAATGTAAGAAGTAATGCTGTGTAGAGCCTATAACGTGAATTCTTTACAGACGAATGAAAAAACTGATAGAAGCCGACCTCGGGGAAGATCAGTTTGGATTCCGTAGAAATGTTGGAACACATGAGGCAATACTGACCCTACGACTTATCTTAGAAGAAAGATTAAGGAAAGGCAAACCTACGTTTCTAGCATTTGTAGACTTAGAGAAAGCTTTTGACAATGTTGATTGGAATACTCTCTTTCAAATTCTGAAGGTGGCAGGGGTAAAATACAGGGAGCGAAAGGCTATTTACAATTTGTACAGAAACCAGATGGCAGTTATTAGAGTTGAGGGGTATGAAAGGTAAGCAGTGGTTGGGAAGGGAGTGAGACAGGGTTGTAGCCTATCCCCGATGTTATTCAATCTGTATATTGAGCAAGCAATAAAGGAAACAAAAGAAAAGTTCGGAGTAGGTATTAAAATCCATGGAGAAGAAATAAAAACTTTGAGGTTCACCGATGACATTGTAATTCTGTCAGAGACAGCAAAGGACTTGGAAGAGAAGTTGAACGGAATGAACAGTGTCTTGAAAGGAGGGTATAAAATGAACATCAACAAAAGCAAAACAAGGATAATGGAATGTAGTCGGATTAAGTCGGGTGATACTGAGGGAATTAGATTAGGAAATGAGACACTTAAATTAGTAACGGAGTTTTGCTATTTGGAGAGCAAAATAACTGATGATGGTGGAAGTAGAGAGGATATAAAATGTAGACTGGCAGTGGCAAGGAAAGCGTTTCTGAGGAAGAAAAATTTGTTAACATCTAGCATGCATTTAAATGTCAGGAAGTCGTTTCTGAAAGTATTTGTATGGAGTGTAGCCATGTATGGAAGTAAAACGTGGACAATAAATAGTTTAGACAAAAAGAGAATAGAAGCTTTTGAAATGTGGTGCTACAGAAGAATGCTGAAGATTAGATGGGTAGATCACATAACTAATGAGGAGGTATTGAATAGAATTGGGGAGAAGAGGAGCTTGTGGCACAACTCGACTAGAAGAAGGGATCGGTTGGTAGGACATGTTCTGAGACCTCGAGGGATCACCAATTTAGTATTGGAGGGCAGCGTGGAGGGTAAAAATCGTAGAGGGAGACCAAGAGATGAATACACTAAGCATGTTTCAGAAGGATGTAGGCTGCAGTAGGTACTGGGAGATGAAAAAGCTTGCACAGGATAGAGTAGCATGGAGAGCTGCATCAAACCAGTCTCAGGACTGAAGACCACAACAACAACAATAGTACACAGTACACCACCAGTCCGACGGTAAATGTTAAGAATAGCGACAGACATATAACGTGCCATCTGGGAGTTCCGTCTCGAAAGTAAAGAGGTCAACAGTGCAAAGGTAGACGTTAGTTCTAGGCATGGCCCTATTTCAAGTGTTGTGCTCTTGTCGCCCCGGGATTTGAGAAACCAACTTATCAATTTACGTCGCCTTTTAAGTTAAGCATGGAATTCGAACTACAGTGCCATGTATTGTCAATTTGTGCTCTGACTCCTTAGAGCCAAAATGCTTTCTCCATCCCTAAATATTTCAGTTACGCTTTTCTTCCACGAGAAATAGCCGTCCTTCAGCGCTGTCAGCGTGTTTTGTGTAAACACGATGCCGAAGATTCTGGTACATACTATACTAGATGAGTACCCAGTGTTGCTTGGGTATGTATTTATTCTAATCGTCTATTAGTCCATCTTCTCCTTCCCCCTTTCTCTGTTCATCTCCTCCCCCCCCCCCCTCTCTGACCATAGCATCTCCACCCTCTCTCTCTCGCCATCCCCTCTTCAGCCTCCCTCTCTCCATCTCCTACTTCTCCTCCCTCTGTTCATCCCCTCCATTCCTCTCTCTGTCCGTATCCCCTCCCCCTTTCCTCTGGCAACCACCTCCTCCCCCTCTCTCTCTTCATCTCCTCCTCCCCCATTTCTGTCTCTCTCTCCCTTCCTCCTATCTGTGTCCAACTCCTCCTTCCTCTCTTTGTCTATTCATCTCCTCCTCCCCCGCCCCCCTCTCCCCGCCCTTCTCTCTGCATCACAGTGGTAACATCCCACACCAATAGGAAGTTGGTCGTTCTTACCCCCATAGTATTTCCTTCCCCCTCTCGGTGTGTCCATCTCCTCGTCCTCCCTTCTCTCTCCAAGGTATCATACCCTAATAGGAGGCTGGTGGTTCTTTCTCCTACAGCATTTCTTTCCAAATTGTAACTAATAAGTGTATTAAGTCCGGTTGAAATCTATCCACGAGTCTAGGGGGACTTTTATACCCGCAGCTTTTTCTGGGTTCGGACATGTCACATATATTTCACCTATATTTAACATATTTCACACATATTTGCATGCGTATTTCACCTGTGCGTCCAGCGAATTACGCCCTGCAGTTTCGTTTTCATGCGGCTCAATTTTTATGACATTATATCTGCTGCATTATGTGTCGTAAAGTGATATAATTTTGCAAGTACATTCAGTGGCATAAATAGATACTAATCTGAAATGTGTTACGAATAGAGTTAGTAGTAAAGACATAATAAATCAATGCGTCACGCAAAATGCGGCAGTTTTTCTCGCATCACCATGTTTATGACGTATCTCCTGAACCATGTGTTGTACAATGATATATATTTGCATGTACGTTCAGTGGTATTTGTGGATACTGTCTGGAAAATATGTTGGAAATAGACTTGGTAGTGAACAAATAATAATTTAAAAGATCATGACTGATCGACAGTTTTACTGTTGTGTTGTGGTGGTCTTCAGTCCTGAGACTGGTTTGATGCAGCTCTCCATGCTACTCTATCCTGTGCAAGCTGCTTCATCTCCCAGTACCTACTGCAACCTAAACCCTTCTGAACCTGCTTAGTGTATTCATCTCTTGGTCTCCCCATACTGTATTAACAGTGAAAATGTAGTAACTGATAAACTTTTTTTCATCATTTAATAGTGGGTGTCAGCGGGAAAAGTCTCGAAAAGGTTTGAAATAACGTGAAAAGTTTGCTGCAAGGCACGAAGTGCTCCTATACTGGTTGAATATAGCCTGGCTACGTGCGTGTCATGAACTATGCTTGTTTTTCACCCCCACCTCCACCACTTTGGGAGGTAGATAGGTCCTACCCCAGCAGTGGTTCTTTCCAGACAATGAGTGATATGTGTACCAAGTTTAGTTGAAACTGATCCGGTGATATAGGAGGAGATGTGAAACATACGTACGTTTTGATAATATGTATAAATTCTACTCGTTCATCAGCCGAACGTATACTTAGTCTTCCCATACAGAAATGTTCAAACGTGAAGTATTCTTGATCTGAAAACGGCGCAATATTCATCTACACAGTTCATTAGTAGTGAAACGTTGACTCTATTGCACTAACGCAGCACATTCTTCCAATCAGTGCTACACAGTGGAAAGGCCTTTACTGCTGCGCGCGTTGACGCCATGAACTACTGCACGAAGAAGCTTATAGACATATTATTTTTTTCAGATTTGCAAATTACGAACTTGTTACGAAAAAAAATCTGTCCAAGTTTACCATTTCATTTGTCAGAGTAAGCATTTCTCCCATTTTCGAAGCACTTATGTATTACTGAATCTTCTAATTAATGACGTCCCTTTGATGGCAACTGAAGGTTCTAGTAGCCTTGCTCTTTAGATGGCTAAACATGTGTGGATTTAGTGCAAACACTGATCACTCAAAACGTTATGACCTCTGCCCCCTGAGAGACTGGATGTCGCCTGGTGCCATTGTGGGCACGTGACTTAGTAAGGAAAGTATATAAGCGGAGCAGAGACGAGACGAATGGGACTTATTCTAGTGACGACACAGGCCAGAAATCGCGAAATCCACTTATATAAATGACTTTGACAAAGGGCAGATTGTTTCGGCTCAGCGCCTGGGAAGGAGCATCTCGGAAAGAGCGAAGCCGGTCGGCCGTTCTCGTACTATTGTCTCGAGTGCCTACGGAAAAGGATGAATGACGATGAAACCGTCAGTAGACGACACAGTGCAATGCGTCTGCACCTCAACACGGAACGTGGAGGTCTGAAGCTTGACTACTGTGTAAAACGGTGATCTGTGTCAGATTTGGCGAAGAGTACAATGTTGGCGTAAGCACAAGTGCTTCGAGACACCATTCCGCGCAAATTATTGCACACGGAGCTCCGCGGCAGACGGCTGCTACATTTACCCATGTTGAGCCAATGAAATCGCTAATTACGACTGCAGTGGGCACGGAATCATAGATTTTCGACCCTGTATCGATGAATCACTTTTCTCGTTATACCAGGCCGACGGTCACGTCTGCATTAGACCGTCACCTTGGAGCACGGCTGCTCGAAATATGTACCACACCATGGCAGCAGCCCGGTGGGGGTTTTGTTCTGATATGCGGAACATTCATCTCGGCTTTCGCGGGACCTGTCGTTGTAATTGAAGGCACCATGACAGTTGTGGGCTACGTGAACTTTATTGCGGAACTGCGGAGTACCGGTTCAAATGGTTCAAATGGTTCTGAGCACTATGCGACTTAACTTCTGAGGTCATCAGTCGCCTAGAACTTAGAACAAATTAAACCTAACTAACCTAAGGACATCACATATATCCATGCCCGAGGCAGGATTCGAACCTGCGACCGTAGCGGTCACGCGGTTCCAGACTGAAGCGTCTAAACCGCACGGCCACACCGGCCGGCCGCGGAGTACCGGCATCCCTTTATTCTCGACGTCTTTTCCAGCGGCGATGTTATCTTCTAACACGACAAATGTTTATGTCAGAAGGTCAGTAACAAGGTACAGTGGTTTGATTAGCAGGATAGTAGACTCACGTTGATGTCTTGGCGATGAAAGTCTGGGACGCTGTCGAGGCCCAGCTCCGCACGCACAAGCCATCGACAAGTAATTTATGGGGATTTCGAGACCTATACGTAGACACCTGGTACTAGGTACCTCAGGAAACCTACCAAAGACGTGCCAAATCCATGCCTTACAGCGTCGCTCCTGTACTGCGTTCCAAAAGTGTACCAGCACGCTATTAAGCACGTGGTTATAACGTTTTGGCTCATTAGCATAAATAGTAAATACGTCAACTAGCCCGCCAGCTAGCCGCGCGGTCTAACGCGCTGCTTCCCGAATGGGAAGGCGTGCCGGTCTCCGGTACGAATCCGCCTGGCGGATTAGTTTCGAGGTCCGGTGTGCCGGCCAGCTTGTGGATGGGTTTTAAGGCGGTTTTCCATCTGCCTCGGCGAATGCGGGCTGGTTACCCTTATTCTGCCCCCGTTACACTATGTCGGCGATTGCTGCACAAACACTGTCTCCACGTACGCGTACACCGTAATTACTCTACCATGCAAACACTTGGGGTACACTCGTCTGGTATGAGACGTTCCCGGGGGGAGGGGGGGGGGGTCCACTGGGGGCCGAACCGCACAATAACCCTGGGTTCTGTGTGGTGCGGCGGTGGGGTGGGTGGAATGTTATGGCCCGTTGTGGGGTTGTGAACCACTGAGGGCTATGGCAGGACGAAGCCTCTCTGTCGTTTCTAGGTCTCCGGTTCAATACACAATACACACACAAATACGTCAACTGATACAAAGATCTACTGATTTACGCCTTTATTTTACAAACTGTCAGAAAAAATCGTGTTCAAACTTTATAATCGTGGTTCGTACTTCATGTCTCATTCGCAAAGCGTGAGGTGCGAAACGTTGCTGTGCTGGTCATCTGGCAGTAATTTTAATACTTTTTCCTCCTAATTTTAACGCCCTCAGTTTTTCCTTCACGAACATGTGAAATTAACAGTATTGAAATTCATGCCCCATACTGAAAGGAAATTACAATCTGTATATTTATGACGACATCGTCTGCAGAAATAAGTACGAATTGTTATACAACGGCATTTATCTTGGAACAAATATCTATTAATTCGACAGATCTCAGTTCTTACTGGAAGCTGCGAAGGACAAAGTGATTCAGAGCGACCTAGTACTTCATTTTAACCGAGATACATGGCGCGGAGGTTAGAGTACTGGACTCGCATTTGGGAGAAGCGCGGTTCAAATCCCCATCCCTACATCCAGATTTGGATTTTCAGTGTTTTCCCTAAATCGATTGAGGCCAATTCTGGGATGGTTTCTTTGAAGAGGACGCGATCGATTTCCTTCTCTATGCTTTCCAAATCCGAGATTTTGCTTTGCCTCTAATGATCTCGTGGTCGACGAGACGTTAAACACTAATCTTCCTTTCCAAATGACCACGTCATGGATGACACGTTAAACAGTATATGTCCCTAAGGTACTTCATTTAAGGCGAAGTGCAGATTATCTTAATTTTAATATACACTACCTGATCGAAAGTATCCGGACAACCCTACGTAATGCGGAATTGATCACTAGATGTTACAGGAGGTGGAGCTGCCATTATAAAAGAGGCGGAGAATGTTGTCAGTAGAAAAGCATTAACAGCAGAATGGGTCGACCAGGAGAGCTCAATGACCGTTGGTGATGTCGGACAGGGACTGACGAGCATTGTGGAAGGTGCTTGTAAAAAATTAACGAAAGGAATTACTCGTGAATTAAAACGTGCTACTAGCATTCCAGCTGGGACAACAGCTGTGGGTATGGCGTTAAAAGAACGGGATATAGTGGTCGAGCAGATCCTAATAAGCTACACATTTCTGTGCTAAGCGACGCATGGCGCTGTGTAAAGAACGATGGCACTGATCAGTGTATGATTGGGAACGAGAGAGATGAATACCCTGCGACAATACGATGGAAGGGTTTGGGTGTTGCGAATGCCTCTGGAACGTTACCTGGCATCATGTGTAGGATCAGCTGTGAAGTATGGAGGAGATGGTGTCGCGGTATGGGAGTGTTTTTCGTGGTTGGGGTGTGGTCCCCTTTATTACGATTAAGGAAGGACTAAATATGAAAGGATATGGACACATTTACTCTGTGCAGTGGAGGAACAGTTCGGAGACGATGACTGTACTAGCACACATATGTGAGGCAGTGGTTTGTGGACAATAACATTCCTCTAATGGTCTAGCCTGCCCAAGGCTCCGACCTGGATCCAACAGAACACCATTGCGGTGACGTATAACGTCGTCATCGCTCTAGACCCCAGCGTTCAAACTCACTACCTTCTCTCGTTTCGATTCTGAACGACGAATGAGGTGCCATTCCTCCACCGACACACAGAAACCTCTCTAAAAGTGTCGCCAGTAGAGTTCAGGCCGTCATAAAGGCGGAAGATGGACACTCCCCATATAAATGTTCAGTAGCAGGTGTCCAGATGCTTTTGATTAGATAGTGTATATGACAGAAGCACGGTGAAATACTGGTGCCCTCGTTTTTTGAGGCACGGAACGCTACTTCGGGTTCCCTGTGATTTTCTATTCGTATGTGGGTTTGTTAACTGTAACACGTGGTGCGAAGAGAGGATAATAGTGGTGGTCTCTAGGACGCTTAGTTGTTTGCTAATTTAATAACAGTAACTCTGCATAACCCGTGGAGTGAATCACAGATAAGTGAGTTATGTTCAGCAAGCGAAGACAGGAATAACTTACAGTATTTTTAGACAATGGATTAAAAGTAGTGGGGTGCTGGGCAAATGAAATTTCAAAGACTGACATGCACAGTTAAGACCAATGGTTAGTACGTAAGTGGCAGGCGTGCGGCGTCACTCACCCCGTTCCTGGCGACGTTGGTGCTGCGGCCCGCCACGGACCGCCGCCTGTTCGCCTCCAGGGCCGACAGCGACTGCGAGAAGCCCAGGTCGTCTCCCACGGAGAAACCTGCGATCACAAAAAACATTTTGTCAGCCAGTTTGCGGCTCACTTCTCTGCATCAGTACAATAACAGCATGCTTAAATACTCTACTGTCTGTGTTAATTGCAGCACCAGGAATGATGCACGTGTTTACAATGAATTTTACTTGATAGATTAACGACACAACAGTACAGAAGTAAGTTGAACCAGAGAACTTTACCTGCACTTTGACGGCTAGAATTTAGTACGGTGTTTAGCTGCCATATGCTGCAGTCAGAGCCTCTAAACGTTGTGGCACGCAATCGAAGAAGGACAGGATATACTATGCCACGGCGTTTGTAAGTGCGTCCGAGGCCATCGATAGTGGCTACAGGAAGTTAAGAACGGAGAAGTTTCCGACCGCCCTTATCCGAGACGTGTTCGACGGACGACGTGTTGCGCGGATCTGCAGGCCAGGGAGGCAGTGGTCCCCCTCGTTCTTCGAATAAGGCTAGCACATTCCTCGCCACATGTGACCGGGCGTTGTCCTGCTGAAATATGGCGTGATAAGTTACCTGCAGGAGGAGCAGTGTTTCGAGCTCTAAAACCTCCACGATGTAGCGATAGCAGTTCAGGTTTCCCTCAATACATAGGAGACGAGATCACATGTTACAGCCAGTGACGCCCCAACAAAGGAGGTGGCTTAAAAACACTCGTTCGACCTATACTTGAGTATTGCTCATCGGTGTGGGATCCGTACCAGGTCGGGTTGACAGAAGAGATAGAGAAGAACCAAAGAAGAGCGGCGCGTTTCGTCACAGGGTCATTTGGTAAGCGTGATAGCGTTATGGAGATGTTTAGCAAACTCAAGTGGCAGACTCTGCAAGAGAGGCGCTCTGCATCGCGGTGTAGCTTGCTGTCCACGTTTCGAGAGGGTGCGTTTCTGGATGAGGTATCGAATATATTGCTTCTCCCTACTTATACCTCTCGAGGAGATCACGAATGTAAAATTAGAGAGATTCGAGCGCGCACGGAGGCTTTCCGGCAGTCGTTCTTCCCGCGAACCGTACGCGACTGGAACAGGAACGGGAGGTAATGACGGTGGCACGTAAAGTGCCCTCCGCCACACACCGTTGGGTGGCTTGCGGAGTATAAATGTAGATGTAGATGTAGATGTAGAACCATCACACTCGACGTTTGTCCGCTATGCCACTCAACAATGCAGTATGCCCGACTGCCTTCACCTCAGTAGCGTCTAATAATTATGCGGCCACTGCTATACAAAATGAAGCGGCGGCGTTCATATGGCCACTGCAGTTTAAGTTGTTAGATGGAGACCAGTAGAACGCTGTTGGATATTCACGACGGGGAAGAAAAAGTGACTGACATGAAACAACGATTGCTGGCTTCTCCTTCAAAATCTGTTCGACATTTATCTCAGGAATGTGGAATGTCACGGAGCACATGTCACAGAGCTGCCAAAAAAGCCGGCATCCATCCACACAGGCTCATAGTTGTTCAGAAACTGAATGCCAATGTCAGTGAAAAAGGCAAACGCATCACATTTTGCCGTTGGTTTCAGTAATTTATTGCTCAGAGGCCAGGAATATTCGAGTACACACGGTTCAGTAATGAGGCGTGATTCCGCCTCTCTGGTTATGTAAACTCCTCACGGACTGGTCAAGTGACCCCTGCATTCACAAAAGATTGGCGTTTTCTGTGCAGTATCATAGCGTCGCTGCATCAGGCCAATTTTTTTCGAGTCTACTGGGACAAATGCAGTTTACATCGAAGTGCTTTGGGAATATGTGAACCAGCTGGACGATGAAGACTTTACCCTTGGTTGGTACCAACAGGATGGTGCCACATGCCACGCGTCTCGAGTGACCGTGACTGAGGTCGGATCATTTTTCCCCTGCAGAGTGATTTCGAAAGGACTGAGGCCCCTAAAGTCATCTGATTTAACGCCACCTTACTTTTTCCTTTGGGGTGGCCTAAAAGGCAAGATCTATAGTAACAAAGCACACAACTTGGAAGATTTACGAGATTGCATCATCCGTGAAATTCCGGCAGTGATACCAGAGATTTTGGCAGCAACATTCGAGAATCTGCAGCGTCGTGTTAACTGTATTTACAAGTAGAGGGCGGTCACTTCCAGCACCTTTTGTGATTTACCTTTATTTCCCCATGAACACGGTATGACATGTTCATTTCATTCCATTTCCTGATTTTTATGCAAAGCCTTTGAGTGTAATTTACGCAAATGTTCGTTTGTGGGGCCTCTTTCTAGTGGGAAGCGCTGTAGTGTCTCGTCGATGGAAGTCCCGATCCAGTGGAATGGATACCACCAGTCCAGCCCTAGACATGTCCACAGTACTGCAGTGTGGAGCCAAAGCTGTGGACGAAGCTTATCTGTCGGTTATGCCCATATAGACAAGATTGCGTTCATCCAGTACTGTGGTCACACTGCCCGCTCGTCGTTGGGTACAACCCTCTTCTGTCCATTGGTTCCATAAACGCATCACCGTCGTAGCAACATACCCTGTACGAGCCACAATGCCACAGTTCGATAAACCTGTTTCTTGGAGACCAATCATTCCGCCACGTTCGAACTCATCACATGCTGATATTACGCCCTTTGACGTCGACAAGGCATACCGGCACTTGCTTCCACTTTGATAGCTCCGCATCGACTAAGCGTGACGTAACACTCGCCTATCCACTCACATAAAAGAAGGCGCGCGCCATCTCTCTGTAGTCTCAATCATTTAGTATTGTTTCAGTGTTCTACGCATTCTCCGGTTTTTGGAACGATTCAGAGTATTCCTTGTGAATGTTACAATTTTCGCAAACAGTGTTGGGTACTCCTGTCTTTCATCTCTTAATACGTATTTCTGTCGACGAGACATTTGACGATAACAACAGGAATAAGAAGCTATGTCGGTAAACCAATAACTATCCATTATCACATATGAACACTCAGTGTAATTTCCCGCCATTACCCCATTATCGGTAACAGAGCTGCACAGAATACTCTAGTTCATTGCCCTTCGAAACGCAAAACTTCAATTCACACCTTCAACTTATTTTCCCCTTCTAAAATCGTCAGTCTTGCTGATGCTCTCCTGTACTGGAATAGCACCCCAGCTTTGTACGTAATGGGGAAATGCTGCCTGTACCTCAGCCATAGTCATCTATACATCTTAAACAATCAAGTTTTCCTTCAGACTTACGAGTCTCAACTTCATCTATGATAATGATATATAAGATCTATAGATCACCTTTACCTGAGGTATAGGAAGGATTTTACCATTACATACAAAGCTGGGGTGTTATTCCAATAGCCGGCCGGTGTGGCCGTGCGGTTCTAGGCGCTTCAGTCTGGAACCGCGTGACCGCTTCGGTCGCAGGTTCGAATCCTGCCTCGGACATGGATGTGTGTGATGTCCTTAGGTTAGTTACGTTTAAGTAGTTCTCAGTTCTAGGGGACTGATGACCACAGATGTTAAGTCCCATAGTGCCCAGAGGCATTTGAACAATTTTTTTGCTATTCCAATAACAGACATCTTCGGCGATACTGACGATTTAAAAGGGGGAAAATAGGGTGAAGGCTTAAATTGAAGTTTGCGTTAAGGAGGACAATGGATTAGAGTAGTCCCTGCGCGTATATTAGCTGAACTGCTACAGTGGTGTAATGGCTAACACATCTGGCTAGTATCGCCGGCACGATAGATCAGCGTGTTCGGTCAGAGGGTTAGCTGCACTCTGTAATAAAAAACTGAGTCAACGGCTCAACACTGAACTTGAACGGTTCAACGTTTACGCTTACTCGGGCACGGCCAAGCGACGGGAACGGTCGCGTTTCTATTCAGAATAGGTCGCTCCTTTATTTGTAGGCCGCTACGACCATATTATTCTTGGCGGCGACTTCAATTGTGTTTTATCCCAGAAGGACCAACATCCCCATTTCGCCACACGCCAGGAACTCAAGCTGCTCGTGCATGAACTGAACCTCACCGATTCTTGGGACCGCGTGCATGGTGATCGGCCTGGATATACGTCCGTCACCAGCCATTCAGCAAGTCGTCTTGACTGTGTCTACGTCTCCCAAGGGATCGTAACTGCCACGCTCGACGCTGAGTTATTGCCTACCACCTCTTCCGACCATATCGCCTACATTTGCACTGTTTCGCTCCAGAAGGTGTGCCGCGGTCGAAGGCTGTGGAAGCTGAATGTCACCCATCTCAAGAATCCGAATGCAGGTCGTAGAAACGACGTGGAACAACTGTGAGAGATACCTTCCAGCATATCCTTCAACACTCCGCTGGTGGCTCGACTGCACCAAGCCCGCTTTACGTCGTTCGATGATGAATTACGGACAAGACAAAATGCTGTGGCAACGACATACCGTGGAATACTATTTCACAATTCTCCGGGAACTCTCAAACCATGCCCCCTCTGTTCAACGACAGGTTGAAATTCAACGTATTAACGCGAAGATAATTTCTATTATGCGTCACTGTCTTGTAGGTACAATAGTACGCGCAAGATGTCACGATTCTGTACTAGGAGAGCCCCCGTCCGTGCATCATGTTATCCGAAAGAAGCAGCGGTGTTAGAGAATGCTGGTCAACGCCCTCGACATGCGAGATGGTCGTCGATTGACGTCCCGGAATGACATCGTAAAAGCCTTTGTGGATCACTACAACCAGTTGTATGCAGCAGAGGACCAGAACATATCGGTAACGACTGATGTCCTCTGTTCAATGACGGGTACCCTGGATGAGGCTGCTGCGGAGATTCTCACAGCGACAATTACGGCTGATGACGTCGCAGATGCTCTTCATAAGGGAGCGGCGAATAAAGCCCCAGGTCCAGACGGGTTCCCGCTGGAGTTTTACTGCACATTCCACGACATCATGGGCTCACGCTGGACTGCGATGTATGAAGAATTGATGAACCCTGACCTTCCCCTCCCACCCGAATTCGTAGAAGGCTTGCTTATCCGGCTTACTTATCCCGGGCCCCAAGCCGTCGGGAGGTCTGGGAGTTCGGCATTGTCGGCCGTTGACCATGTTAAGTTGTGACTTCGAGGTTTTTACCCGGATTCTTGCCGCTCGGCTTCGGCGCGTCATCCCTCAAGTCATCTCTCTGGATCAAACGTGCTTTGGTGGTGACAGTAACTTTCAGACGGCACTCAGCGATTACCGTGACGTCATAGCCCTGGCCACGACCTGCCGCCGTCACGGTGCCTTAGTGGACTTCGACCACGCCTTTGATAGAGCGAGTCATGACTTTCTACAAAATTACTCCGACGGATGGCCTTTCCCCACGGGTTTATACACTTCGTCTTGCGACTCCTCCGAGGGGCCACGTCGCGAGTGTTGGTCAATGGCCGTGTGGCGGGCCCTATTGATGTCATGCGGTCTGTCCGTCAAGGATGTCCGCTGTCGATGCTGCTTTTCGTCATCGCCCTTGAGCCACAGTTACACGGCTTGAGGAGCCGGCTCACAGGGATAACAATGATGACGTGGTGTTCTCGGTTCTATCGGAGGATGAAGTGCGAGAGGCACTGGCACGGATCAACCAATAAGGGACTGCTGCTGGAAGCCGTGTGAACCTGACGAAATCTAGTGCTATGTCCGTCGGTAAGGGTCTTCCAGCAGAGAGTGTGGCTCCATTGCCATTAGAGGACAAGCTCAAATGTTTGGGGATCACCTTCACGCGTGATATACAGCGCACGATCTAATGTAACTGTAAACACCTGCTTCAAGCAATCCGCACGAACGTTCGTGGCAACCTCGTGAGGGCACTGGACATGTTACAAAGGGCGGTTTTTGTTAACACTCATCTAGTATCGCGACTACCCCATTTAGCACAGATTTTACCGATGCCAAAGGCAATGGCACACAGACTTCAGGCGGCGTTCGGCTACTTTCTAAGCGCGGGTCTTATCTTCACAGTGCGCTACGACACGCTGACATTTCCTCCTCGAGATGGCGGCCTCGGCCTTGTCAACCTCCAAGCGAGAGGAGCTGCCCTTTATGTAAGTACGGTGGTTAAATCGTGGACCCGCCGCCGAACCGAATTATCGGGAAGCCTGATTGACGAACCCTTTCGAGTGGCACCCGTTGCAGTAGCCCATATTTCTCCCTCTCTCACACATGTCAGGACCTTTTTCATCGAATACAGTTATGTCCGTGCCGACTTGCCTAGTACCAGGAACCCTACGGCACGTGATTTTTACCGCCTAATGATGAGAAATTATACTCGGAATGTTGTGGAAAGCCGACATCCTACGATCGCACGGCCCGTGGTTTGGCGTTCTGTGCACCATATCCTCCTGGACACGAGCGCTTGTGCGACCTGGTGTCTGGTCGTTAATGGAAAATACGTGACACAACTTTGTCTACATGCCATAAAAATGACAGATTCGTCGCTGTGTCCTCGTTGTCACACGCTCGATACGGACGAACATCGACTGATGTGTGGATCTTCTACAGAGGTGTGGCAGCTGATTCAGAAGATGCTTGCCTTTCTTCTACGTACGGCTCCCCATACCATTACACCGAAATCTCTTCTGTTCCCAGATGAGATACACTTCCCACGTACGAAGAACAATGCTGTGATCTGGATAAAAGGCCTCTCGATCTCTTATTTGTTCTGTGAGGGTGATAAGAGTGTTCTTGATTTTTGAACGCTCCTGCAAGATCGCTTTACTTTTCTCGTGCACCATCCGCGATACCGTCAGTGCTATGCCAACTTTTTGGGTAGTGCCTTCTTCAATCCGCCCTGCAGCTGAGGTGTCCCAGGTATGGAAAGGTGATTTCGGTGTGATTGTGTAATACCAGGACTCGGTCCAATGTACCGGCAAAATGCAATATTCTTCGTGAAGACGTGCCTGGAACAGGCCTGACTGCCTTGGGATTCAGTGTGCGACTACTCACAAGTTGGCGGGACGCGGATGCCATTTTGTCTGTTCTGCCAGGAGGGCGTTCCCTTTAATTACTATAATTCCCTTTTTATTTTGTTTGTTATTGATGGTAATTACACATAATTGTTTTTCGCCTGGGGGGTGTCCTATGTGATCTCAACAAACTAAAAAAAATGGTGTCATGGAACATCCGCACCGAACAAATGCAAGGAACGAAATCGAACAAAAATGAGAACAATAAAAAAAAAATTAAGCAGAAGGCTCAGGTTCAAGTCATGACTGTAGCACAAATTTTAATTCATTTCTTCAGCTTTTATCATAATTGTAGATGAAGTTGAGACTCATAAGTCTCAAGGAAAACTTTATTACATAAGATTGTTGTTTTGCTTCCATTTGGGAGGCGTACACATGTGGCTATTTGCAGTTACTTAGGAAACTGTAGAAATCTGTTATATTTTCCTTGAAAACGGTTCGTTACAATTTTTGTAGTAATTCCCCATTACTTTACGTTTGGGGGAAATGATTTCCAAACAGCTGGAGCAATCTCCCAGGAAGTTTCACCAATAATTTCTATTCATGATAAGATAAACCTGGAAAAACGATTTTCATTAAATACATTGAAGATACACTGTGGACAGCTAAGAAACAATTGTGTTCATAATATAATTATAAGGAAAAATGAAAAATATATTATTTCAGTTAGCGACGAAGGGCGAGTCAGTTAGTTAAAATATTATTCAACAATTTCTAAAATGGATGTTCTGAAGTAGGTAATTTCTGCGAATGTATGATAATCTATCCCTTAACAGAACAGCAACCACACAACAGATATTGAACCAAATATGGCCGAAAACTTTGTCGAGCCACCAAATATGGTTCTAAAAGAGTATATCGTACCGATCGAACCTAAGTAGAAATAAGAAAGGTTTTCATCCTATGAGAAGATCATCTTGGCTACACATACGTGCATCATAACTCTCTTCTTTCAGTCAGATGACAGAAACTGTTGCAACGCTCAGAAACCTGAATATAACTAAGGAAATACTTCACTTAACAAACTAAAACTTGCTCGATGTCATTAACACCGTGTCTTTCTCTCCCTGCGTCTGTAGCTGAGGTTGCTCATGGACAGTAGCAGTCCAACCGGAGAAGTAGTTGTTTGTGCGTAGATGCTGAGTCTTAAATCCCACACCTCGGTACATTGTCTTATAGTCTGAAGGCACGTGGCGCCATTCGAGAAGTAGAAGCTATGTGCTAGAATCAGATCCAATTGTCTTCCTTCACATAATTCCGCAGCACAGACCCTCCACAAGAACAACACAAATGTAATTCTATACTGCACAAGCATCATACGATAAAGGTACATACTTGGCATATTACAGTGAGAAAAATAGAGAGAAGCTAAAACAATATTTCAGTATATCAGACGAATACACACGAAAATACCAGCGTCGGATTATAACTAATAACTCTACAGGCAATGACGACCTAAAGCGTTAATTCAACTAAGAGAATAAACGAGAAGTTTATTTACACTCTTTGAGATACTTCATATTTGGTCTGTGGAAACATCATGCTGTCATTAGTGCAGTAATAACAATAACAATAGTGTAGTAGACAAAAACGGGTAGATTTAAGCGAGACAGTGGTGATGACGGTAAGGGATGTCTCGCATTCCTGCCACCGTTTGGACTACTGAGCGAAATGTCGCAGTGCTGACAAGCTGAACTTGCATTCGGAAGGTCGACAGTTCAAATGCCCGTCCGGCCAACTAGATTAGTCTTTTTCCGTGAGTTACCTAAACGCCGGAATGGTTTCTTACAAAGGAGACGGCCTCTTTAATACCCCACCCTCCTCCAATATACGTGCTCCGTCTCTAATGACCTCGTCGACGACGGGAAGTTAAACCATAATCTTCCGTCCTTCCTTCTTCTGTTTAAACTGTTTTCATTAACAGCTGTTAACTAACATCTGTGCCTATATGTACAGCGACGTGACACGTAAAACGTCTTTACTGCACGAGTACACGCGAGGTTGAACCACGCCTCTATTTGCGTTGCTTTCTGCGAAACGCAAACACTTTAGCAACGACGTGTCGTTATGGTAAACAATTGCTCTCGGGTGTTACTGTTTCCTGAATTGGCCAGACGGTAAAATAATTAAGAAATACACATAGCCGAATATAAGTATACAACGTAGTGCCGTATTCGTCTCTACAACGCTCTCTTGGTAACGCTGTACCACGAACGTAACTCACAGAGCATTGCTTGTATACGCGATTTGATGAAAAGGATCCGGACAGCCCAGTATAATGTGGAATTGTGGCTAGACGTGACGCGAGGCAGACCCGCCGTTATAAACGGAGGCAGGCAGTACGGTGTTGTCGGCAGACTGGTCACTGGATTTCACCTGAGTGACAAACCCACAATCCTTCTAAAGTCGACTGTTGGTGATGTGGTTACCACAGCTAAACCAAGACCGTCGAGCATTGCGGAGAATGGCTGTAAAAATCACACGAAACCAGCGGAAGCGACCACTCGTGAGTTCCAGGAGGCTGCCAGCAGTCCAGCTAGCACTAGCGAGTGACACAATGGTCGACCCACACATTTCTGCCGTGAGCGCTAAGCCACGCTTAAGGCGGAACCACTGGACAGTGGATGACTGTAAACGAGTGATTTGAAGTGCTGAATCACGATACCTGCTGCCATGTGTGGTGCCCGCAGTGAAATGCGGAGGAGCGGTGTTTTTCGTGGTTGGGCTGGAATCCTCTTTTTGTGCTTGAGGAAACGCTGGACGTGGAGCTATGTGAACATATTTTACAACACTGTGTACTGCGTACAGTTTGGAGACGACGAATACATGTATCAGCATGACAATGCGAGCCGGCCGGAGTGGCCGAGCGGTTCTGGGCGCTACAGTCCGGAACCGCGCGACCGCTACGGTCGCAGGTTCGAATCCTGCCTCGGGCGTCCTTAGGTTAGTTAGTTTTAAGTAGTTCTAAGTTCTAGGGGACTGATGACTTCAGAAGTTAAGTCCCATAGTGCTCAGTGCCACTTGACAATGCGACCTATCATAAAGCAGCATCTGGGAAGCAGTGGTATGTAGACAATAACATTCCTGAAATGTTAGAACGTCGACCAGGCTACAGACCCCAGTGTCCATCATCACTACTGTCTCTGGTTTCGGCTCTTGAGGAAGAATGGGTTGCCATTCTCCACACCCATTCAGACATGTCATTGAAACTGTCCCCAACAGAGTTCGAGACTTCATAAAGGAAAGGATGCAGACATCCCAGATTAACATCACTAATAAACTAGTGAAAATCAGCATAAAGGCAGGGTTCTTACGAAAACGATACACAATGTGTGAAGCATACATGTAATCGAATTTATTATGAAAGTGGTAGACATATATAAGACATAAACAGGCTACGTGCAGGCCAGGGAAAGCCATCGACGTCTTTACCTTGAAACTACTTTTTATTGTACAGAGACATGGACGGATGCATTATCTTGTTGAAACATTAGACTATCGTCCAATACATGCTCTTACATTCTAATCCTGTCTCTGTCTAGCATCTCAGTGTACATATTAGAGATGATACTGTTGCTGAAAGGTTCAAGGAAACCTCGAGTATGATTTCAAAGACGTATAAGACTCATACAGTTATAGTTGGTGGCGACTTTAATTTACCCTCGATATGTTGGCGATAATACATGTTTAATTCCGGAAGTACGCATAAAACAGCATCCGAAATTGTGCTAAACGCATTCCCCGAAAATTGTTTTGAGCAGTTAGTTCATGAGCCCACGCGAATAGTAAAAGGTTGTGAAAACACACTTCACCCCCTAGCAACAAATAATCGTGTGCTAATAATGAGCATCAACACGGATACAGGGATTAGTGAACACATTGTTGTCGTAGAGACATTGAATAACAACTCCCAAATTCTCCAAAAATAAATGAAAAATGTAGCTATTCACTTGACGAATTCCTAAGAGACAATCTTCACTCAATCCGAATTAACAACGTAAGTGCAGACCAGATGGGGCTTGAATTGAAAGAAATAGTATCGGCAGCAATTGAGACATTTATACCAAATAAATTAACAAACGACGGAGCTGATCCTCCCTGGCACACAAAACGGATCAGAACACAGCTGCTGAAACGATGAAAAAAACATGCCAAATTTAAACGGACGTAAAATCTCCAAGACTGGCGATCTTTTATAGAAGCTCGAAATCTAGCGCGGACTTCAATGCGAGATGTTTATAATAGTTTCTACAACGAAACTTTGTCCCGAAACCTGGCAGAAAATCCAAAGAGATTCTGGTCGTATGTGAAGTATGTTAGCGACAAGAAACAATCAATGCCTTCTCCGCGCGGTAGCAATGGAAATACTGTCGACGACAGTGCTTCCAAAGCAGAGTTACTAAACACAGCCTTCCGAAGTTCCTTCACCAAAGTACACGAAGTAAATATTCCAAAATTCGAATCAAGAACAGCTGCCGACATGAGTAACGTAGAAGTAGATACCCTCGCAGTAGTGAAGAAACTTAAATCACTTAACAAAATCAAGTCTTCCCGTCCAGACTGTATACCAGTTAGGTTTCTTACAGAGTATGCTGATACAATAGCAATATACTTCACAATCACATACAACAACAGTTCGCTCGACGCAAGATTCGTACCCAAAGACTGGAAAGTTGCACAGGTCATATCAATATTGAAGAAAGGCAATAGGAGTACTCCACTAAATTGCAGGCCCTTATCATTAACGTCGATATGCGGCAGGATTTTGGAACATATATTGTCCTAAAAAATTGTTAATTATCTCGATGAGAATGGTTTATTGACACACAGTCAACACGGATTTAGAAAACATCGTCCTTGTGAAACAACTAGCTCTTTACTCACACGAAGTGTTGAATGTTATTGACAGGGGATTTCAAATTTATTTCGAGAAGGCTTTTGACACTGTACCACACAAGTGGCTTGTAGTGAAATCACGTGCTTATGGAATATCGTCTCAGTTACGTGACTGGATTCGTGCTTTCCCGTCAGAGAGGTCACAGTTTATAATAACTGACGGAAAGTCATCGAGTAAAACAGAAGTGATTTCTGGCGTGCCCCAAGGTAGTGTTATAGGCCCTGTGCTCTTCCTTATCTATATAAACGATTTAGGAGACAATTTCAGTTGCCGTCTTAAGTTGTTTACAGATGACGCTGTCGTTTATCGACTAGTAACGTCATAGAAAATTGGCAATTGACGCTAAATAACGAAAAGTGTGAGGTCATCCACATGAGTACTAAAAGGAATCCGTTAAACTTGGGATACACGATATATGAGGCAAATATAAAGGCCGTAAATTCAACTGAATACCTAGGAATTACAATTAAGAACAACTTAAATGCCGGCCGGTGTGGCCGAACGGTTCTAGGCGCTTCAGTTTGGAATCACGCGACCGCTACGGTCGCAGGTTCGAATCCTGCCCCGGGCATGGATGTGTGTGATGTTCTTAGGTTAGTTAGGTTTAAGTAGTTCTAAGTTCTAGGGGACTGATGGCCTCAGATGTTAAGTCCCCTAGTGCTCAGAGCCATGTGAACCATTTTGAACAACTTAAATTGGAAGTCGTACGTAGAAAATGCTGTAGGGAATGCTAACCAAAAATTGCGTTTTATTGGCCGGACGCTTAGAAAATGTAACAGATCTACTAAAGAGACTGCCTACACTACGCTTGTCCGTCCTCTTTTAGAATACTACTGCGGGGTTTGGGATCCTTACCAGATAGGATTGACGGAGTACATCGAGAAAGTTCAAAGAAGGGCAGCACGTTTTTTGCTATCGCGAAATAGAGGAGAGAGTGTCAGTGAAATAACACAGAGTTTGGGGTGGACATTATTAAAACATAGGCGTTTTTCGTTGCGGCGGAATCTCCTTACGAAATTTAAATCACCAGCTTTCTCCTCCAAATGCGTAAATATTTTGTTCATGCCGACCTACATAGAGAGAAACGATCACCATAATAAAATAAGGTAAATCAGAGCTCGCACCGAAAGAAACAGGTGTTCGTTCTTTCTGCGAGATAGGAATAATAGAGAATTATTGTGAAGGTGGTTCGACGAACCCTCTGCCAGGCACTTAAATGTGATTTGCAGAGTATCCAAGAAGATACAGATGTAGAATTTATTCTAGTGTTCACCCAAGCAATGTGTGATTTACCTTTAGTGCAGAATGCTGCCCAAATCATAACACTTCCACCACTAAAATTTCCTCTCCTTCTTACCCGCTGTTCTGTTCTCAGATCATGCCAATCATATTGAAATCCACCCGCACCACCAAAATTAAACTTTTTCTCATCACTGAAGAACGCTTTATCCCATTCTCAAGACCATGATATATTATTTTCAGCGAACTACAGTCTAGCCTGTTTATGTTTGGGTGTTAGAGTTGGTATCTGCAGTCTTTTCTTGAATGCAAGATGTTTTCATTTGACAAAATTTATCGTACACGTCTGGCAGTTACTGGCAACTGTAAATCAACAACAACTTGAAAAGAATAACGGTTAGTGGCCCTTGCTTTGCGCAAAAGTAACTGTTTCGATGGCTCAGACAATTTTGTACTTTGCACATATTATCCGCTCTGTCCACATCGTGCGCGAATCTAACGAAATTTTAAATCAGTGTACTTGAACGGTTCAACTTCTTGGCGAATTGACGATTAAATATTCCCATTTTTGCTTTTTCGTCACATGATAACTGTTTTTCGAGTGGCTGCGTTACAATGGCGGTTTATGTACACAACACGCACTGTCACTAATGGTGTCTGTTTCCCATCTGCAGGGAAGGCACGCACACACACAGCAACACCGCACAGAGTCCACTGCCTTCATACCAAGTTCCACCCTCATCACCTGAATCGTCGATGTCTTGTTATATACCGTACTACTGATATAAAATACACCGGTCGAGGTGGTGCAGTGGTTATCACACTGGACTCTCATTCGGGAGGTTGACGGTTCAAACCCGCTTTCTGCTATCCTGGTTTAGGTTTTCCGTGATTTCTCTAAATCGTTTCAGGCAAATGTTGGGATGGTTCCTTTTAAAGGGCACGGCCGATTTCCTTCCCCATCCTTCCCTATTCCGCTGGGACCGATGACCTCGGTGTTTGGTTCAAAATGGTTCAAATGGCTCTGAGCAAATGGCTCTGAGCACTATGGGACTCAACTGCTGAGGTCATTAGTCCCCTAGAACTTAGAACTAGTTAAACCTAACTAACCTAAGGACATCACAAACATCCTTGCCCGAGGCAGGATTCGAACCTGCGACCGTAGCGGTCTTGCGGTTCCAGACTGCAGCGCCTTTAACCGCACGGCCACTTCGGCCGGCAATGGCTCTGAGCACTATGGGACTTAACATCTATGGTCATCAGTCCCCTAGAACTTAGAACTACCTAAACCTAACTAACCTAAGGACAGCACTCAACACCCAGCCATCACGAGGCAGAGAAAATCTCTGACCCCCCCGGGAATCGAACCCGGGACCCCGGGCGTGGGAAGCGAGAACGCTACCGCACGACCCGGTATTTGGTCCCCTCCCCCCAAATCAAGCAACCAACATAAAATGCAATACCATTTGACTGCATTTTTCAGTATACTGAATTTAATACTATTGGATATATACTGTGCACAAATATTCTAACCGAAAATTCTAATTTTTATGCAAATATCAATGCCTTTATACTGATTTCCACGTTCGCTTACTTTTCGTCCAGTACTGTATGAAATGAAATTGTGCTCACTTCTAGTAGTTCTCATGGAGCTTCTGAGAATTAAAGCGTAATGGTTTCCGCATATCTGCGAGTAGCGGCGTTGCGGCTGGCGATTACATCACGGCGCGGCACTGGCTGAACCGCTCCGGCCTATAGCGCCCTTTCCCCGCCGAACGTGCTCCTTCATTACTTTCTGAGGTGCTTTGCAGGAAAGCGTTTAGCAAGCATGGCTCGCTCCCTCGTTCACACACGGCCGAAGTCTCGCGTTGTAGTCTGAGTACCCATGGGTTGTACTATCTAACTGCACTGAGGCTGAGGCACAGAGCAACATTGCGCAGTGATTTACCTACCGTGATTAGTATTAGGGGGGCATAGCTTTCAAATTCATTTTCTTAAGTTCGGGTTGCCATAGATACCCAGAATCACTTTAGTCAAATGCTGAGCTGATTCCGTCTTATGTGGTTCTGATTAATTTCACTTTCCACCCTTTTCGAACTGAGTTGTTCTTCTCTAATGATATCTGCGAGTATAGTGACGGAAGCTCCTTTGCCTCGGTAGAACTTATAAGGTGGGTTCAGCTCAAGCTACACAGATATACAGCAGTTTCATTATTGTATGCAAACCCAACTTGAGCAGATTTGTTGAGATAAGTAAATAGGGTAACATACACGGAGGTGACAAAAGGCATGGGATACCTCCTAATATCGTGTAGAACTTTCTTTTGCCCGAACTCGACGTGGCATGGACTCAAACACTTGCTAGACGTCTCTTGTAGCAATACTGACCCATGCTGCTCCTATAGCCATCCATAATTGTGAAAGTGTTGCCAGTGTAGGATGCTGTGCGCGAACTGACCTCCCGATTATGTCCCATAAAAGTTCGAAGGCATTCGTATCAGGCGATCTGGTGAAATCATTTGCTCGAACTTTCCAGAATGTCCTTCAAAGCAGTCGCGAACAATTGTGGCCCAGTGACAGGGCGCATTGTCATCCATAAAAATTCCATCCTTTTTTGGGAACATGAAGTCCACGAATGGCAGCATATGGTCTCCAAGTAGAAGAACATAACCATTTCTAGTCAAAGATCGGTTCTGCTAGACCAGAGGACCCAGTCAACTCCTTGTTGACAACTTGGGTCCATGGCTTCGTGGGATCTGCACGACACTCGAGCCCTAACTGAAATTTGGACAGATCGTCACGAGCCCAGGAGAGGTGCTGCAGGCGATGTCGTGCTGTTAGCAAAGGCACTCTCGTCGGTCGTCTACTGCCATAGCTCATTAACGCCAAATTTCGCAACACTGTCCTAAAGGATTCGTTCGTCGTACGTCCCACATTGATTTCTGCGGTGTACAGTCTTGCTTGTCTGTTACCATTGGCAACTCTGCTCTCGGTCGTTAAGTGAATACCGTTGGCTACTGCATTGTCTGTGGTGAGAGGTAATGCCTGACATTTGGTATTCTCAGCACACCCTTCACACTGTGGATCTCGGAATACTGAATTCCCTAACGATGTCCGAAACGGAATGTCCCATGTGTCTAGCTCCAACTACCATTTCGCATTCAAAGTCAGTTAATTCGCACAAGTAGTAGGGCAAACTGCATTCTGCCGCGTTTTTTAGTTGCAGGTTGCCTACATTCAGGGACAAGAATACATTTAGGGGCAAACCTGTTGTGCTCTTTTGACTCATAGGTCCTTAACCTATTCTTGTGTTAAGAGAATTATGACCACTTGGGGATAATCTTTCCTTTTGAGCCGGCCAGTGTGGCCGAGCTGTTCTAGGCGCTTCAGTCTGGAACCGCGCGACCGCTACGGTCCCAGGTTCGAATCCTGCCTCAGGCATGGATGTGTGTGATGTCCTTAGGTTAGTTAGGTTTAAGTAGTTCTAAGTTCTAGGGGACTGATGACGTCAGAAGTTAAGTTCCATAGTGCTCAGAGCCATTTGAACCATTTTTTTCCTTTTGATTGACAGGTCTGAAACCTACTGTTCCGCCACCTGTCCCCCTCCCCCTCCTCCTCACAACCCCTCAGGAAACCTCCAAGCCTCCCCCATCCCCTTCGCTGATTCAGTACACTTGCAGGCCTGAGTTAATCGAATAGCTCCCTCTCACTCTAACAATTTGATTGACTACATAATTAAATTGATCAATTAGTTAACCCTCCCTTTCTGGTGAACCCCCTTCCCCTCTCCCCTCCCCTACAAGGAAACTGGCGGCCCTGTGCTGGAGAGGAAGGATCTCGTGACATGAAATTCAACTGCATAGAAGAAGGTGTATTGTTTATTTATAAAAAAAAATTAAGATTGCAGGCGTTAGATCTCTCTTGCTCATCATTGTCTGCTGTTTGGGAAGATGCAGGTCTTGTAAAATACATAAAAAAGAAGTACTTAAATCGTTCGCTTTTTTTAACCCGATCGCGCAAGGAATACTGTCCTGAAATAGTTATCACACGTAATTAAACTGTTAAAAATGTATGCAAGTGGAATTTGCCGCCATAGTTTATCGTAGAGAAACTAGCACGGAGAATGTATGTCGTGCGCTAGAGATATATTTTGTACATTGGGATAGTAACAGCATTGCATTCTCCACAACTAATAGGTCGGGAACTGCACTGCTCTAACACTACAGTGTGTTTTAGGTGCAGAACCGTGTAGCCTTAGGGGTGTATGTGTTTATTTTCTCTCTTACCGATCCCTTCTTGGTACTGACCCGAGATACTAGAACAATACTTAAGAATTGATAGCGCAGTTGATTTATACACAATACTTCAAAATAAAATCCGTCTGTCTGGAGCTCCATCATACATCAAAACCATCTGTTGCTTTTTTTTCTTAACCATCTGTTATATCATCACAACAGTTTCTTATCTACTATACACAGATAAGGGGTGCTAACCTTCTCAAAATTTGTGCATCTGGAGAAATGTTGTGCTCTCGGATGGGTGCGGGACAGTAGTTATGGACTCAACTCGCACTGCTCTTTCACGAATGTGGAATGTAGCAGTCTTCTTCTGGTCAGCTGCAAATTAAACCGGTGCCAGTGTTGCAGGGGGCGTTGGTCAAAGACAATGTGAGGAGATCTTTCGGTCTCCAACTTTATTCTAAGAATGCAAGAATGTCCTGTGGCTCCCAGCGAAATAGAGGAAGATTGTAAATTACACACTATGCTCAAAGTGCTAGAAATAAGTAGATCACTATCTGGTATACTTTGATGTATATGTTCGAGAACTGACAATGAATGGATGTACTGCTCAGTCATCTACCTACATTCACAGTCTAGTGAATGGTTCTATCAAAGTAGCAAAGGGGTGGTTTAGCGATGATACAGAAATAGGCAAGCATGCTGCAGCGTCATTGGTCAGTGTTGAAGTTACAGAAAAACTGGTAAAATTGCTAAAATTGGTCAAACTATAAACTATAACAGTACATCGATGGTGTCTTTTCCATCCCATCTGTCCAATAGTACGTTATTGATTACCACATAATGATTGGCTGACATAGCTTGTTTTAGATGGAGAAAGAGTCTTGGCAGAGGTGCAACACCTTCTGGGGATGGCTAGCACCAAAGCAGTGACCGGGTATATGACTGCAATATGAGGAATCAATCGAAATGGAACACTGTGCCATCTCCTGTCCCATCACAGTGAAAGATTAGTTCAAATGTAGAGTCCGTCAGTCCCCTTTGGACATCTGTTTGGAAATACGCCACAATATCGCAAAACTCTTCCAGTTTCCATATGTTGTGACTGTCTTTTACTTAAAATCATCCTGTGTGTGTGTTGTGGGAGAAGCAGCACAGTCTACACTGTGCGATGTCCATCTTTCAGTCAGAGCCAATGGATCAAAACATGTTAATGCCAGTTTAGGACCTGACACAGACCTTGAAGTCTTGGTGGAAAAAACAAAATGTATGTCGGTGTACAAAGCTGTGTCATACACTGCTTGGAAATGCTACAGCGGAGAAAAACAATCCATCAAACAACAAAACAGGGACCCTCTGTTGCGACTAATACTCTGTGGTATGTGGTCCTCCTACAGTACAGGCAATGATACTTTAAACTGGTCTGTGCAGGCGACTTCAGTCACTCAGTGAATCAGTACCTGTATATTTAATGGAGATCAGCACATATGCTCGATGCCAGCGCGCAAACGTTATTTGGTTTTGCTATATATATTCGAAGACAGGGACATGGTAAAATCTGATTGAGTTCTCTACCACATGACCTTAGTGGAGTTTTTATAGTTCATAGTTTTTTATCCTTGGGTAACAGAAGAAATATTGAATTTAATTGATGAAAGGAGAAAATATAAAAATGCAGCAAATGAAGCAGGCAAAAAGGAATACAAACGTCTAAAAAATGAGATCGACAGGAAGTGCAAAATGGCTAAGCAGGGATGGCTAGAGGACAAATGTAAGGATGTAGAGGCTTATCTCATTAGGGGTAAGATAGATACTGCCTACAGGAAAATTAAAGAGACTTTTGGAGAGAAGAGAACCACTTGTATGAATATCAAGAGCTCAGATGGCAACCCAGCTCTAAGCAAAGAAGGGAAGGCAGAAAGGTGGAAGGAGTATATGGAGGGTTTATACAAGGGCGATGTGCTTGAAGACAATATTATGGAAATGGAAGAGGTTGTAGATGAAGACGAAATGGGAGATAAGATACTGCGTGAAGAGTTTGACAGAGCACTGAAAGACCTGAGTCGAAACAAGGCCCCGGAAGTAGACAACATTCCATTAGAACTACTGACGGCCTTGGGAGAGCCAGTCATGACAAAACTCTACCATCTGGTGAGCAAGGTGTATGAGACAGGCGAAATACCCTCAGACTTCAAGAAGAATATAATAATTCCAATCCCAAAGAAAGCAGGTGTTGACAGATGTGAAAATTGCCGAACTATCAGTTTAATAAGTCACAGCTGCAAAATACTAACGCGAATTCTTTACAGACAAATGGAAAAACTGGTATATGCGGACCTCGGGGAAGATCAGTTTGGACTCCGTAGAAATGTTGGAACACGTGAGGCAATACTAACCTTACGACTTATCTTAGAAGAAAGATTAAGATAAGGCAAACCTACGTTTCTAGCATTTGTAGACTTAGAGAAAGCTTTTAACAATGTTCACTGGAATACTCTCTTTCAAATTCTGAAGGTGGCAGGGGTAAAATACAGGGAGCGAAAGGCTATTTACAATTTGTACACAAAAACCAGATGGCAGTTATAAGAGTCGAGGGGCATGAAAGGGAAGCAGTGGTTGGGAAAGGAGTGAGACAGGGTTGTAGCCTCTCGCCGATGTTATTCAATCTGTATATTGAGCAAGCAGTAAAGGAAACAAAAGAAAAATTCGGAGTAGGTATTAAAATTCATGGAGAAGAAGTAAAAACTTTGAGGTTCGCCGATGACATTGTAATTCTGTCAGAGACAGCAAAGGACTTGGAAGAGCAGTTAAACGGAATGGATAGTGTCTTGAAAGGAGGATATAAGATGAACATCAACAAAAGCAAAACGAGGATAATGGAAATGTTGGAACACGTGAGGCAATACTAACCTTACGACTTATCTTAGAAGAAAGATTAAGAAAACGCAAACCTACGTTTCTAGCATTTGTAGACTTAGAGAAAGCTTTTGACAATGTTAACTGGAATACTCTCTTTCAAATTCTGAAGGTGGCAGGGGTAAAATACAGGGAGCGAAAGGCTACTTACAATTTGTACACAAAAACCAGATGGCAGTTATAAGAGTCGAGGGGCATGAAAGGGAAGCAGTGGTTGGGATGATGCTGAGGGAATTAGATTAGGAAATGAGACACTTAAAGTAGCAAAGGAGTTTTGCTATTTAGGGAGTAAAATAACCGATGATGGTCGAAGTAGAGAGGATATAAAATGTAGACTGGCAATGGCAAGGAAAGCGTTTCTGAAGAAGGGAAATCTGTTAACATCGAGTATAGATTTAAGTGTCAGGAAGTCGTTTCTGAAATTATTTGTATGGAGTGTAGCCATGTATGGAAGTGAAACATGGACGATAACTAGTTTGGACAAGAAGAGAATAGAAGCTTTCGAAATGTGGTGCTACAGAAGAATGCTGAAGATAAGGTGGGTAGATCATGTAACTAATGAGGAGGTATTGAATAGGATTGGGGAGAAGAGAAGTTTGTGGCACAACTTGACTAGAAGAAAGGATCGGTTGGTAGGACATGTTTTGAGGCAAGGGATCACAAATTTAGCATTGGAGGGCAGCGTGGAGGGTAAAAATTGTAGAGGGAGACCAAGAGATGAATACACTAAGCAGATTCAGAAGGATGTAGGTTGCAGTAGGTACTGGGAGATGAAGAAGCTTGCACAGGATAGAGTAGCATGGAGAGCTGCATCAAACCAGTCTCAGGACTGAAGACCACAACAACAACAGTTTTTTGTTCTCTGTCCGCTGGCACAAAATAACGACGATAGAGAGAATGTTTGGGTGACAGACGTGAATGCAACCTGAGGGAGGCAGATCTCCTTTGCACAACAGTACCTGTATGCATTTTGGAGACGCACCGCAATGCAGTAGCAAAATCCTCGTGCTTCTTCCACTTCCCGTACTGTCTTTTTCTGCTACTATCTCGTGTTGCAGAATAAAACTTCGTTTGGCGTTGGTCTTACACATCGTACAGTGTTGGCAGAGCTATGACATGTCCCGATTTCCACTGAATGGTCAAAACACAATCCTGTCGCATTAACTCAGCTCAACCTGTTTCTACACACGATGCAGAAGGTGGTTGATATAGCACTCTCCAACTTCTGCTCATTTCCGATTTAAACTGGAAAAATTACGTGCACAAAGCTGCAGGGAGGGCAGGGCAGTAACTGAGGAACAGTTACAAGATGCATAGGGGCTGCCTAAAAAACCACGTTGGAGTTTTACTGTTGCAGATAGGTTCGAAAAAGGTGACTCATTTCGAGATATGAGAGTGACACGAATATGATTCATTAGTGGCTGTAATCATTTAAAGGCATCTCCATAGGATCCAATTTAGGTATGTGGGAGAATGGAGAGACTGGATTCCAAACTGCAGACGCGAAATGTATGTTGCTGACGGTGGAATCCTTCTGTGGTCAGTTTCAAGTGGTACTTCTCCATAGTGATCCTCGAAAAGAACATCATCTTCTCTCCAGGGATTCCTATTTCAGCTACCTGGTGAATGTAATCTGACTACTGAAAAAGAAAATTCACTTGCCATGCAAAGTGACTCTCATGATTAATGTAATTAATTAGCCTAAAAATTTGATATCAGTGACATGCAGCTTGGTGGGTGGAGGTGATGGCTGGGGCACCACACATAAGATTCTTGACTTGGCGTTTTTTTTTCGTTGCGGCGATATCTTTTAACGATATGTGTGACTCTCTCACCTACGCAGCGAGATACGATCGTCGCAATAAAATCAGATGTTTTACCGAATTTATAAAGTCATACGTAGTATAAACCTTATATTTACAACTTCTCTGTGCTCTTACCTTAGAGAGAGTTCGAAAGTGAAGAGGCGTCTTGTGACAGAGGTAGATCTTAGCACTCCATCATGAGCCTAAACTACGTTTAATATTTTAGTCCTGTGATGCAGGACATGACAGATAAGAAAAGATATTTTTATACCTGATGAGAGAATACTTAGAGGGAGTATAGGCTATACCATAGTCCTGTACAGGATTTTCACAACAAGTAACGATACTTTAGCGTTGTGGAAACGTGTATATGGTCCGATTTCTTCTATATTTGAAAATAACTCGTATGAAAGGGGGTAATCTACATTTTGCAAGAGAAATTCAAGGTGTATGGTCAACAACATCACTGTCTCGGATTGGGTAAAGTAGATTTCTGAAGTGGTGAGTCTATGTTGGGGTCGAATTTTGTAGAACTACTGTATACGTCCAAGCTGCAGTTGCTTATTTCACAGTGCAACGTGGCTGGCTGCAGTGGATCGTGGTTTAAGCGTGTCGTGTTCAGTGCTTCTCAATACGTCGCAGTGGACTTTGTCTTGCAGTGGTTTTGCTGTTGTCCCTATTCTTTCTTGCAGGAGGATCTTCTTCCCCCTTACAAATGTAGCGGAAATAACCAATTTAGGAAGTCTATAGTACTTTTAAAAACCCAATCGCGACATCAAATTTCTGACTGATCAGTTTATAGGTTCTGATAGTTGTATTGCTTGCATGCATGCGTTTGGTATGAGCGGGTGTAACCGGCTTGGGTGTGGCTCTCTCTCTCCCAGCTGGCGAGGACGGGGCTACTCTGCAGTCGGCGGACAGTGCACTTTGTGATTGCGAGTTTGTGTGATCGTCAGGGTTCCTTTTTCACCAGATATGTTTAGTGGAAACGTTGTTCAAAAATGGTTCAAATGGCTCTGAGAACTATGGGACTTAACAATCTATGGTCATTAGTCCCCTAGAACTTGGAACTACTTAAACCTAACTAACTTAAGTACATCACACAACACCCAGTCATCACGAGGCAGAGAAAATCCCTGACCCCGCCGGGAATCGAACCTGGGAACCCGGGCGCGGGAAGAGAGAACGCTACCGCACAACCACGAGCTGCGGACGGAAACGTTGTAGCGGAGGAGGGTGTTAATGCTGTCAAACGACAATGCATACAAGACCTCACGTATATTTAGTGCTACGATCTGTTTGTGATGGAAATTTCATTACTTGTTTCGCATAATGTTTGCGCGTGATACTCAAACATTGAAAATATATTTCATTATGAAGAAGGATTATTGTTAGGTGGAAGTGTGTGTTCTAAGCAATCTATTTGACTCCTGAAAACTGTTAAACAATTAATCTGACAGGGTAGTGTAAATTGATTATTTCACTCTATTTTTGATGTCGAAATTGCGTCAGCTTTCCCTTTGTCTCCAGCATTAACCTACTGGAATACAGTAGTCTGAGAAGAAATGAAAGCCTCCTTCGTGTCTGGAGACGATGGATCACACAAAAAAGCAAGAAGTGGCCTTTTGAGAGACAGAGACAGGGTGCGAGTCTGGAATTTGCCGATCAACAGAATAATGCCACTTGATGCTTTGTTTGGCAGCTGCGAGATCAAAGGAGGCTGGTGCCCGGTCCGTTGTCGGTGGTATTTAGCAATGTGATATGCAATTAGGACATTGGGCTGTTTTGACCTTAGTGGTGGCGCCGTGACGACCCCCAACTGTGGCTACTATAACGCATTTCATTCCATTCTCTGTTGATTACTGTTATTATGTCATGGGGAGCAACAGTGGGGGAATGCAGTCAACGTGTCTATCCAAGTGGGGAAATCCTGTCTCCCACAAACTGGTTAAATAAGGAATATGTATCAATATATTATTGACTGTGATTTGAATTTCATGTTGTGAGTTCCTTCCTCTCCGGTACAGAGTGAGTCTTTTTCCTACCAGTTTCTTCTGGGATGGGTGGGGAGGGAGAAGACGAGAGGTAGGACGTGTTGGTTTGGTTGGTACTGTCGATACCTACATCTCAAGGTTAGCGCACACATGAACATTTTCCGATAAGCCGACACTTCCAATCTGCAGCAGTGTAATTACATAATTAGGATGTTAGCTTTTCCTACCAAATAAAAGTGAGATCCAGCCCCTGGAAATTGAATTTTATAAATAAACACTATATAATTGAATTTCCTCTGATGAGATATTTCCTCTCCAGCACAGTGTGTAAAGTGTGTGTGAAATTTTATGTGACTTAACTGCTAAGGTCATCAGTCCCTAAGCTTACACACTACTTAACCTAAATTATCCTAAGGAGAAACACACACACCCATCCTCAAGGGAGGGCTCGAACCTCCGCCAGGACCAGCCGCGCAGTCCACGACTGCAGCGCCCGAGACCGCTCGGCTAATCCCGCGCGGCTCCAACACAGACGGCAGCTTAGAGCCCATGGCACAACCCATTGTCAGTCAGGCATTTGCCTTGGAATGAGTTCTCACATGTGTCAGTATTCTGCAGGGGTTTACTGGGTAAACAACACTTTGTTTGTGGTTCGGTCTGACAGTGGCAGACGGCACATGCAGGCTGAGCAGTGGAATGCTATAGGAGGAGAAAGACAGAGAGAGCACGTGTTTCGACAGGAATTTTTCCAGTATCAAGTATCAAATGGTTGCCGCCACCCGATGCTTTTGTTCGAGGATTAGTGTAACATCCGGTCTGTCAGTCACGGGGCCCGAGTGGACACCTCTCGGACACCGGCGTGTGGCACGGCCACTGAAGGACACGTCACGTTGCTACGCAGGGCCCCGATGGACACCAATTCCAGGCAGCCTGCACAGGTGGTGCGAGCCAGCACTGGGTGCACAATGGTGGATGGTGCGTGGTTCACAGTGAAACATTTTTAATAGTATAATTACGTGTGGTGACTGTTCCGTGACAGTATTCCCTGCACGATTGGGATGAAAAAACGATGATTTAATTACTTTTTTCCAATGTATTTTGCAAGACCTGAATCTTCCAAAATAGCAGAGAATGACGAGCAAGAGAGATCCAACCCCTGCAAACTGAATTTTTATAAATACACAGTATACCTTCTGCTACATAATTGAATTTCCTGTTGTGAGATCCTTCCTCTCCAACAGAGAGCTGCCAATTTCCTGGTAGGGGAGAGGGAGAGGGGAGGTGGGATTGGGGGTTACCAGAGGGGGGCATTAATTAACTGATCAATTTAATTGAGCAGTCCATCAAATTAATAGAGTGAGAGGGGGCATTCGAATAACTCAGGCCTGAAAGTCTACCTAAGTCAGTGAGGGGGCTGGGGGGAGGGTTGGAGGTTTACTGAGGCATTGGGAGGGGCAGGAGGAGGGGGAGGGGGATGGTGGGAGAACAATAGGTTATGGACCTGTCAGTCAAAAGGATGTATTATCCCCAGGTTTTCATAATCCTCTTAGCAGGAGAATAGATTAAGACCCTGTCAATCGAAAGAGAACAACAGGTTGACCCCTGAAGGTATACTTGCCCCTGATGGTAGGCAACCAGCACTAACAAAACGCCCCAGGACACAGTTTGTCCTACTACTCCAGTCATGTGGCCATAATCACATAGGACACATTTTCACACGAATCACTAGAGTAAAAATGACAGTTCTGCAAATGCACTGCCTTTTGTACCTCATGAACGCGATATTACCGCCTTGTGTGTATGTCCATATTGCTATTCCATGATTTTTGTCAACTCAGTGTATACGCTGTGTAGGGCCTAAAGTCGAGTTAGTTTTTAAGGCGATGACAGTCTAAGAGGCTCGGAATTGAAATGTGTTTTTCAGTGATAAACTGGGAAGCTACTGTGATAGCGCAACAAAAACTGGTATGACAATGACGAATGGAAATTGACAGTGCAGTGCTGACATTCCGTGGTGCACCACACGATGTCGCACTCTCTATGAGCATATTTATTAATCTTGCTGAAAAAGAGAAAAAATCCTACCTGAAGGTGCGCGACGTGGCTGTACAATATTGACCACCGAGCGAACACTATGCCTGTCCTTTTGGCCGTCCTGAACCCATGGAGTCAGAATTCGCGTGACAGTCGTAGGGTTCCGACCAATACGAGCAGCAATATCGGGGAATTATAGGTTGCTGCCGAATTCTGTTAAACGTTACTCCTTCTTACATGAGTCATTACACGATCTTGTCACTTATAACCCAATACTCAAACGCTATTTTCGAATGAGAAACGCCTCCTTATATCTATACAGATTACAGACGGCGTTACTTCTACTTTCTTTTTGTAGTTGTTCTAAACTGAAAGTAACTTACTTAATCATGCATATAACATACTGCGTACAAATTTGACGTTTGCCGCATTCCGCATTCATGGTGTCGCAGTTTTAATGGCCAACTGTGTGTTTTGTCATTCAATCAAAACTTTCCAGAAACAGGATAATATTACATGGACGTGACTTCGTCGAGTCTCCTTTAAAATTTACAAAGTTAGTTAGTTATATGTTTCATAGATCATCTGAACGATTGTTTTATCGAAATGATCTGGAACGAGTCAGTTTACAGGACGTTTAGTAACAATATTAATGAACACATTATTTGTTGGTCCTACACTTGCAACTACACTTAAAAAAGGCCTTATTTTCAACCTACCAGTTTTTAAACAGAAATTCGTCCACTGAAATACAAAAAGTTATGAATGAAATGTTAGATTTAAAAGTTGTTTTGCTATCTGTCACACATTTTACATTATCGTGGAAATTTTTGTTTTTGCATTTTTAAATTCTTCGTGAATCACTGACAGCTCTAATAATGGGCAATAAAGGTCATTTTTCCTCTATTGTTGTAGGTGTGGACGTCAATAATCTTCTCACATTCCGATGGATTATTAATGACGAGTTTCAGTAGCGAATATATGTATTGTGATGGTTTAGTTAAAATGCCTAACTCCTTGACGACCGTGGGTGAGCACCACATGTTATTCTTACTGCAATCAATACTTTTTTTCTAAGTGATTAGTTACCCCAGAAAAATACCCCGTAAGAATGAAATGACTAAACAAAAAAAAGGAAAGTTGCGGTTTTACGTTCGGTCTATGGAGAGGCTGTTGGAGACGGTGCACACTGCGTCATATTGGGGAATGACAGGAAAGGAGACTAGTCACCTAACTTTTTACAGGACACATCTCGTTGTTTACATTAAGTGAATAGGTGAAACAACTGAAAATCTAAATAAAAAATCACGCAACGCAGGCTTCCACGAAAAGTATTTATATTTTTAGTGAAAATGGTTTTATGGGCATTAGGCAATGGTCTAAAACATGCTTCTGTGCTTAATATTTCGTCTCCTATTGCAGGAGACATCCTCGACGGCTGTATAAAGGCAGTTACTTGATATCCATATGGAAGGAAGTTTTCGTTTGTAAATTAACAATGTCTTCATAGCCTCTGAGAACGTCTCCGGTAGCAGGAGACGAATTATTACGCACAGAAACGTGCCTTAGGCCGCGGGATTTCAGTCAAGATCGGCGAACGGAATGCGAGTCCAGTGCCTTAAACACTGCTTCAGCACGCTCGGTTATAATTATCTCTGGAAAAAAATGTATTACAATGAAAGACTGCCTGAGAGACAACCTTCGGTTCATCGATGTTACTATCAATCGTTTCTCAGTATCAGGTTTCGCTTCTCCTAGACGTATTTAAATTTAATATAGGAAACTTTGGCGCAGCCAGAGAGATCGAGAATCACTGTAGAAACTTTTATGGTTATGTCACTACGTGTTCCAGAGGCTTTTGGTAGTTTCAGGAGGTTGAATATTTAAAAAAAAACTACTGTGATGTTTAGCTGTTTCTGTAAGATGTGCCGGAGATTTTCAAGTGGTTTTCGCGTAATTGCTGTTTATTTACTTATTTACATCATTGGAATGTATAAGAGAGGTCATTACTCGTCCGTGTCTTTGGTAGTGTTCGTTTTCCACGTTATATTATTTTCCTCCAGGAAAACAGACTCGACTGGCAACACTTTCTCAAATCGCAGCCAGCTTGTCATAGAAAGACAAAAAAAGGAAAAAAATGCTCTATTAAACTGTAGCTGGCGAGCTTTCCCGTGACCCACATTTTTTACTGCTACAAGTGAGCTGGAGCACCCACTCAACCTGCTCGTATTTGACCTCGCGCTCCCACGGTAGTGCCGGCAGTATGCTCACCCGTGCCTTGCGGTACTGTTGTATGCGTAAAACGCAGTCCGAAATTGCACACGGCCCATGGTGTGTAGCTATAATGCTACAGCCCCAGAAAGGTCACATTATGACGAGCTGAAGGGGGAGACGCTTTAGGTTATATTAGATATAATGATGTAATACATGTAGCACAAAAGTGACTGGACTAGTATATCGTTCCAAGCTCTATGATTTTTTCGCACTAAAGCATGCAGCCATGACGAAAAGGACAAAAATTGAAATGTTATTGTGATTATTATTATTATTAACGTTTTGGTCCTTTTGTACCACGCGATATGCGACAAAGGGCATTTTCAGACTGTTCCGATCTTGCTGGGTTTTTCTGCCAATCCAGTTGTCCAGTTGTGCATTTCCTTAATAAAAATTTTTCTGTCTTGTGTATCAAGATGTGTTGCTGCTGCTTCATGCACGTCTTCTTTTGCTGCTACGATCCATTTTATTGTCTCACTTTTACATTTATTGTGACTTTCATAGAATTCCAGAAGCTGTCTAATTAAGCTTGTTGTTTTCATTCATTTAATATGATCATACAAAAAACTGTGTGCCGGACCGAGACTCGAACTCGGTGCCTTTGCCTTTCGCGGGCAAGTGCTCTACCATCTGAGCTACCCAAGCACGACTCACGGCCCGTCCTCATAGCTTCACTTCTGCCAGTATCTCGTCTCCTGCCTTCCGAGCTTTACAGAAGCTCTCCTGCGAACCTCCTGAAAGAAAGGATATTGCGGAGACATGGCTTAGCCACAGCCTGGGGGATGTTTCCAGAACGAGACATTCACTCTGCAGTGGAGTGTGCACTGATATGGAACTTCCTGGCAGATTAAAACTGTGTGCCGGACCGAGAATCGAACTCGGGACTTTTGCCTTTCGCGGGCAAGTGCTCTACCATCTGAGCACCCCAGGCACGACTCACGCCCCGTCCTCACAGCTTCACTTCTGCCAGTACCTCGTCTCCTACCTTCCAAACTTTACAGAAAATGTCCTGCGAACCTTGCAGAACTAGCACTCCTGAAAGAAAGGACATTCCGGAGACATGGCTTTGGAAGGTAGGAGACGAGGTACTGGCACAAGTGAAGCTGTGAGGACGGCGCGTCAGTCGTGCTTGGGTGGCTCAGATGGTTTGCCGGCACGGTAGCTCAGCGTGTTCGGTCAGTCTGTAATAAAAAAACTGAGTGAACAGATCAACGAACAACCTGAACTGGTGTCATGAGACGTCCGCCCCGAACATATACAACGAACAAAATAGAACAAAATGAGATCAACAAAGAATTTAAAAAAAAGATGGTTTCGGTCAGAGAGCTGGTTGGCCTCTGTAATAAAAAACTGAGTGGAAATTTCAACAAACGAACTTGAACGGATGTCATGTGACGTCCGCAAAAAAAAAAAAAAAAAAAAAAGGTAAAGCACTTGCCCCCTCAATTTGTGTTTTTTAATATAAAAAAATGTTGTATAATTCACAATTCCTTTACTTGCTCTTAGCCTTTAAATCTCTTCTTCAGTATAATATGGCCCAAAAATTTTCCTGATACCTTTCGTTTCCTCTTACGCATTTTTCCAACCCCTCTCGTTCTATTTAAAAAGAAAGTTTCAGCCCCATAAACACTGTGGTTTGATAATTGTATTGCAGTGTCTCAGTGTTGTGTACTTTGATATACAGTTTTTGTTACGCATATCTTTTGTTAGTCTGAAGGCTGTTTCTGTTCTGTGGCAACAAGTTGTGTAACCATTTCTCCAGACCAGCCTCCTGAATGGTTTCGACTAACTATTTGAACTGAGAAACACTCTCGATTTTGCCCTATGTAGTTCTTATAATTTTGGGTATCAAGTTGTTGCTAGACATGTGTTTTGTTTTTCCAAACTATATTTGGAGTCTTAGTCTTTTTGCTCTTTCCTTAAGATTTTCTTTTTGTTTTTGAGCTGTTTGGATGTCCTGACAGAAAATCGCCAGGTCTCCTGCAATAGCTAAACTGTCGCTTGGAATACTCTTTCTTTAAAATTTCAGTGGTTCATCGGTTTTTGGCTCCGATTTTAGTTTTTGCCACTCTTTTATGTCTTTCTGCTACATACGTAAAAGAGAAAAGTAAATATAGGATTCGTTCTCAAGCTATAGGTTAAAAAAATCAATGTTTGTGTGTAAAGAACGTTATTTGTACCGACACTATCTGTACGATATTGCAGAGGCTGTGTTGTTAAGGTGTTCCTTCGGACATGCAAGTACAGCGGCGACTAAAGCCGCCATGAAATATATGACATGTATACGGATAACCATTAGCTGTATAATGGAATGACGACAATGAAAATTCGTGCTGGATTGGAACTCGAACCCGGATTTCTCTCTTTACGCGAGAGGTCGCATTAGCGGGGTTCGAGTTCGGTCCGGCACAAATTTTCACTGTCGTCATTCCATTATACAGCTGATGGTTGTCTGTATTCGCAATTGCGAATAAACTTCGTGTATTTCATGATGGCCGCAGTCGCCGCAGTGCCTGTTATTTCCGACACGCACGCGTTTTGTACTTCTTAACAACACAGCCACTGCAATATCGCATTTATCCACCAAGCAGCGAGCTTCAATTAAAATATCCTACCCCTGTACGGGAATTACATAACGTGCAAGAGTGCAGGTTGTGACCCATGAACGACAACATATGGGAATTTGGGTCTGGACGTGAATTGTGCATCGATAGCCAAAGTGATTAAGGAGACTGTTCGTGTAAAACGGAAAATCCGCTTTCGAGCCCCGGTCCGGCACAAGTTTTCACTGTCGTCATTCCATTATACAGCTGATGGTTGTCCCCGTTCGTAAATGCGAATATATTTCATGACACTATGCTTGTTATGCATTACTCGGTTGATAAGCAATTTTAAACGACTGTAATGGAAAGTAGCATCTGCTAGTTATAACTTCTGAAGTAGTTTCTACGTTCACTTTTCACTTTTGTGGCACCTACGGACCATGCATGCTACATTAATAACACTCTCTTGACAGACTGGCTTGGCATATACACAAAACTGAGTTACTTAGTTCAGAATTTTAAATCCTTCAAGCACAGTGACCGCTACTTGCCATTCCGTCATGTCTGACTTGTGACATTTCTTAAGCACGAGTAAATCTACGAGGCACTTGAAGCGACAGTACGAGACTTTTTGCAATGATGACAACTGTTGCAGATAGACACTCTATTTTTAATATTTGTAACTCAGGACTAATTTTTGTGCAGGGGATTTATTTTGAGATACTTTACCAAATGAACGGTTTGTTTTCTTTCCATGTGAACTCCATACTTACATCTTCGGACAGTAAATTCTCATAAACTGTAGCACGTTGAGCGTAGTGTTGAAGAGAATTCTGTCATTGCTTTGTATATCAATTAACTTTGCAACATAATGATGATAACGTTCTCGTGGGACTCACACGAGCAGTAGAAATTAGACCCAGAATTTATGCGGAAAAAATTATGAATCTCGTTTTTAACTCTGTCTGCATACTGTACGCTGACGTTATGACCGTCGCACAAGATGAACTAATTCAACAGTTTTGAAAATAGCATCTAAACTTAGGCCTACGATAACATAACTTTAATAAAAGAGGGGCCTCTAGCGTTACCAGTCGGATTATGCTTGCGAAACAGTTGTGCATCATAAGTGGGAAACTGGGTCGTTCAATAGGCATTCCAGCACCACCAACAGATAATTTCACTCACATTTTTCGTTTAGTAGGCACCTGCACGAAAGAGAACCTTCAGTAACGCTTGAAGAGGCAGCCAACTACCTCTGCATCTATATTAAATATTAACCAGCTGTATTTTTTTTAGTTTTCTCTCGGAGTCAAACTCAGTTCCACACTCTTCTGTGAGCTGTGGGAATAAAAGCGAGAATTCCACGTTGATGCCCTGGACAAGACTCTAGTGGTTGTGGTTTACCATTTGCATTCACAGACCCGTGTAAAGTTACAAGACGTTTATATGTATCTAGTGGAGGTCTAATGAGTGCTGGAGGATTTCAGAATGGGTCTTCTTACAGAGGAGCATGGAATAAGTGCAGAAAACTGGTAAGTTGGAAAAATTCTCTGAAAATGCTGTTGAACATAGGAAAGTTACAGCCTCAGAAAAAAGTAGTCAAACGCAAGAAGACCTGCAGAATATCGATGCTTTGTGTATAGTCTGGTGGTTGATCCTCAACTTAAATAAATAAGTCGTTATAAGATTTATAATTTGTAACTGCAACCAACTGCAACTATTGCTTAAAAATGCTTATTTAAATCAAACCATTTCCGGTTTCGTATTTCTTATATATCCATTTTCAGATGGCTCTTACGGACTTCCTTGTTTTCGTGCTGGGGTCTCACTTTGTATCCGCTATCGGCTTTGCGGAAAAAACTTTTTGCATCTAAAATTCGGTAAACTCAAAAAAATACTTTTTTCCTTGAATTTTTCGGTGTCCTCCGTCAATACTATCTGGTAAGAAAAACGTATCGCGCAGTACAGGGACGGAAAAGCGTAGTGTATACATTTTCTGATGAAGACTTGTTGCACGTTCTGCAAAATATTTTCCATGTTATGCTTGCGAGTTAAGTTGCTCATAGTTGTAATCCCTAGGTATTTACTTGAATGACAACCTTTAAATGTGTATGATTTATCATCTATTCTTAATTTGACGGATATTTTTAGTGGAGGGCCTAACACTTTTTTATTTTCCGCGATAAATTACCAATTTTCGCACCAGATATATTGTGTAAATCATTTAGTTATTCATACTGCTCCTTTGACGGGTTTACTAGGTGGTAAACGACAACATAATCTCTAAACAATCCCGTTGCTCAGATCATCTCCTAAATCATTAATATAGATTAAGAACAGTAAAGGACATACAACACTTCATTAGGGAACCCAAAATATCACTTCGATTTCACTCTCGCTTTCCGTGAGTTACTACCAACAATGTCCTTACTGACAGGATGTCACTATTCCACTCATACAACTGAGGCGGTACTCCATAGGCAACCAATTTGATTAGAAGATGCTTGTGGTGGACGGTGTCAAAAGCCATCTCGAAACTAGAAATGCGGAATTCACTTGAGATTCCCTGTCAATAGCATTCATTACTTCTTGTTAATAAAGGGCCAATTGTGCTTTCACAAGAACGATGTTTTTTGAATTTGTGCTAGCTATGTGTCACAGATCGCAACGGATCGTTTGCTTCGAGGTATTTCATAATGTTCGAACACAGTAAAAGTTCCAAAATCGTACTGCAAATCGATGTCAGTGACATACGTCTATAATTGAGCGGATTACCTCTGTTTCCTGTCTTGTGTGTTGGTGTGGCCTGTGTAACTTTCCACGTCTCAGGTACCGATCTTTCGTTGAATAAGCAACTGTATATGATTGCTAAATATAGAGCTATTATATTACATATTTTGAAAGAACCCTAACTGGTGTACAGTCTGGACAAGAAGACTTGCCCTTATTAAGTGATATAAGTTACTTCGCTATACCGAGGATATATACTTCTAAGTTACTCATTCAAATTATGGAATATTTACTGCGTCTTCCTTAGGGAGAGAATTTCAGAAAACCATGTTTAGTAACGCCACTTTAGTGGTGTTGTCGTTGCTAACATTAGCATTATTATAGTTCATTGATGGCACCAATTGTGTCTCGCCGCTGGTATGTTTACATACGACTTGAATCTCTTTGTATTTTCTGCCAGATTTCGAGACAGTAAGTTATCCGCGGAAGACGTGGAAAACAACACACTCATCCAGCGATTCTTGAGTATTTCACTTCAGTCTGGGACCCTTACCGCTTAGGATTAGTAGAGGAGATCGAGAAGATCCTAAGAATAGCGCCTCATTTTGTCGCGAGTTCGTTTAGTAAACGCGGGAGAGTTCCGGAGATACTCATCAAATTCCAATAGCAAATGCAACAGGAGTGCCGTTGTGCTTGACATTGAAATGTTCTGTAAAACTCTAATAGCGGACATTCCAAGAAGTCAGGTTACATATTATCGTGATTCAGATTCATCTGAATAAATGACCAGGGTGAGAAAAGTAGAGATATTGAATTTCATATGGAGACACCATTCACGAATGGAATAAGAAAAAGAGAGGGGCGGGGAGGAGGGAATAAAAGTGGTACCGAAAGTACCCCCAGCGTAAGGTGGATTGCGGAGTATAGATGTAGTGGTACACTCTGTGTGTCGTCGGGCGCATTTTATTAGGTATTTCGGCAGATATTTGCAATGTGTAGCTGGAGCCGGCCTAAACAAATACTGCTCAAGTATTCATCGCATCTTTCACGCTATGCTCAGTGTCAACGGAAAACGTCGGTGTGTTTCCCGTTTCAGCCCCCTTTTATATAATTATCGTTTATAATTCCTAGCTTACTCTGAATTAGTCTGGCAGACTGGCCTTCCGTTATTTTATTCTTATAATATTTATATGCTTCCAGAAGGATCGCGTAGAAACCCATTTTTGTTGATTATTATTTTTGTGTTTCACATCAGCCACCTGTCTGACCCTTTTCCGTAATCACCACCTTGAATAAGCTCGGCAGTGTGTGGATGTGTGAGTAATTGGGTGTCCACATGTATCAGTAGTGGTCAGAGTAGATTCTTTTTGCTTCACTTTGGAGTGTCTTGGGAATGTTGTTCAGACGTGGCTTGTGGCCTAATGTGACGGAGGAAAACTGACGTCTGACCTTCTTTTTAACATTCGCAATTGGTCAAGCAAGTCAACGCGCGAAGTCGTGGAAATTTTCCACTGAACTCCAAAATTTTCTCCGATAAAATGGTGGGGGTCCAGAACAACGATCCTGTGCCTTTTCTAGCGTCCTCCCGATTGGGCAAACGCTTCGACCCTCTTTAGAGGTTTTTGTGATTTCTCCGCCCTCCCACTCAGTAAAGATGTGCTGAACAACGGCGGGTAGCGAGGGCATCTAGACGTGCTTTAAAGAAGAGACTTCCTTGTGACAGCGTGCTCGCTAGGCGCTTCAGTCCGGAACCGCGCTGCTGCTACGGTCGCAGGTTCGAATCCTACCTCGGACATGGATGTGTGTGATGTCCTTAGGTTAGTTAGGTTTATATAGCTCTAAGTCTAGGGGACTGATGAGCTCAGATGTTAAGTCCCATAGTGCTCAGAGCCATTTGAACCATTTTGTTTTACTGTCCTTGGTAATACATATCGATAAACCAAATATCTAACGGACACGTAATTTTTTTCTTATGAGGGGACGAACCGACTCTTCCCGTTCACACTGGGAGTCACATGAAACAGGTTACGGACAGCTTTTGTCTACGTCGGCTCCATCTGTACATCGCAAAAACGAAATCGTAATTAACTGGCGGAACAACAGAGAAAATGCGCCGGTCGGCTTCTAGGAGAGACACCCTGCATTCACTGAAACCGCGTGGCGACAACAGCTTACTCCTATCGTGAGGACCGCCAAGTGTGACTTTCACCTTTCGACAGACGGATCACCACATACCCGCACTCCCTGAGACTATGTGGTGAGATTTATTCTGAATCCAGGATGTTATTTTACATCTAGTGGTCAGGCTTGTGATCAGGCGCCTAACCAGCTGTATCGGGTCGAGTATCGCTATACCAAGGTGCGTGAGCGACTTAAGATGGCTGAATTGGACCTGGTAATCAGTTCGTAGAAGAGTTGCTACTTTGTTAACAGTTGCTGCTTTTTCAAATTTTATGTTTAGCTGCTGTTACCTATTTGTTGTCACATGGGAATGCAAGGTCTGTGACGAAATTAACTTCTTCTAAATACGCAGCAACAAATTCCGTTAAATCTGTTAGTCAGAATTCGAAGATCCACAGAAAAGTCTCTGTATAATGGTCTGTTATTGCCTCCATACGATAGTCATCCTGCTCACTTCCCAAACATATTTCATTCGTTGCATTACTACCACGGAAGATTATCTCGTAAGTTCGGAATGTGTAGATGTCTGAAAAAGAATGCTACCGTTTACGTTTGCTTTTCGACTAAATGAGAGACAACTGATATTTCCAGGCCATCACTACTACGTTTTTCGATCAGTTTATAAATTCGTTTGTTTCCATTTACTACATATCTAAACACAAATCATGCAGCTTTCTACTTATAATAGTTGTATCTAGAACTTATTTCAAATTCCTTTCTTTGAGAAGCTTTACAGGCTTCTTTGAATGCCCGAGAACATTAGTACTTGCTGTAGTTTTAGTGGAATCTGTTCAGCTGTTGTGTTCACTTACGTCTGGTACAATCGATTTTGGGTCACTGATAAGTAATTTATGTCCTCAGCAAACATTTCTGCTTCTTTAAGGAAACCTTTAGCGTTTAGTGCTCACTAAATATGGATTAAGCTGAAGACTGATCCAAGAACTGTTTCTTAAGGGTCAGAATTTTACATGTCGCTGCATTTTGAATACCGTTTGCTATGTCTTTGGGCCTCTGTAAACGTTTCCATTTGTTCCTTGCTATGGAGAGAGACTTCTGTCATACAAAGGGCGAACTACAAATATAGTAACGTTTATATTTTGCCTAACAAAAGTTGACGTTTTCAACAGTCAAAGGCCGTTCTAAGTTCAAGCGAAACAGCATTAGTATATTTCTCTACTTCAGCTCCGCCAAAATTTTAGCCGTCCGTTGTGACCGAGCGGTTCTAGGCGCTTCAGTCCGGAACCGCGCGACCGCTACGGTCGCAGGTTCGAATCCTGCCTCGGGCATGGATGTGTGTGATGTCCTTAGGTTAGTTAGGTTTAAGTAGTTCTAAGTTCTAGGGGACTGATGACCTCAGATGTTAAGTCCTATAATGCTCAGAGCCATTTGAACCATATGAACCAAAATTTTATTAGTGAGATTAACTATTAATTTGTCTATTGAAAAGTCTACAAAGAAGATAAACTAGGATACAGTTAGTAAGTGACAGTCTGTAATCTGCTGTAGGCAATCTTGCGAAGGAGTTTTGAAAATTTTGGAGAAAAATGAGATGGATTTGTAATTGAAGGCTGAGTGGTTAAGCAGATCTTCTCAGATATACATTGATGAGTCTTTGGGCGATGATGAATTGATTGAGGTGAGAGCCTGACATCTGACAACGCTTGTCGTGTGTCTAGCAGATATTTGTTTCTGTGTACTACCTTTACAAAAATATGTTGCTTTGCATCCTTCGACGTCAATCGTCTCCACTTTTGTGATTGCAATTTGTCCCTTGACATACGTAACACATCTTCAGATACTTCATTTACACTGTCACGCTCTGATGCTGACCTTAGAAAGCTGTTTCACCTATTTGAAGTCTTTTAAATCGATGCGAAACGTGCTAAACGAGTGGCCTGAAATCACTATCAGAGTATTCATCGATGGTGATCCATTGAAAGATTGAAACTGCGTACGGGAATGAGACTCGAAAGTGGATATTTGTCTTTTTTGAGGAACAAGGACCTATATATGAAAATAACTGGCAGATTAAAGCTGTTATTTGAGTTCGGATTTTCCCGTTGGTAGGCTTTTGCCCGCCAAACGCAAATATTGGGGATGGGGTCCCATATCGAACGAAGTGGGTCAATAGTTAAAACAATGGGCTCGAAGCCACGCCTGGCCATTCACATGTACGTTCGATACAGTTCAGCCTGGCGAATGCTACGATGTTATTTAAACGGGGCACGGTCCTTTCCTTCTCCTTCCTCCATCCTCCCCCTTTATCCGAAACAGGCAGCGCTTCGTTTGCAGTAAAGTCACCGAGATATTTAACTCTAACTTTCGTACCTAACTTTCTTTCTTTCAGACCAGGTATGGTACATGTTTTTAATCTCACAACTGAATAATAATAAAATATTTTTCATTTATATCTTTCGTTGTTCCAAGTTACAGTGCTGCACACTGTATGTGATACTGTTTCAGTGGTAGACAACCTCGCAGTTATTTTGATAGCTGTGTGGAATCTGTTTTAGTTAGTTTTCGTAACTTTGTTTCTAAATGAGATGAAGTGGCGATAGATAATTCTGTATTGGCAAGCTTAAATTAAAGTCATCTAAAATGTTAATCGTTCCGTTGTTTATTTTCCTAGAAGCAATAAGACCTTTTTCGTAGATTCTCTTAACACAAATGCTTGTCCGCCGTACCTTCGGACAGAAGCGCCTCTCAGAAGCAACCAGCGATCGGTGCAGAGGCGTCGCCCGTGCGTGGGAGTAACAGGTTTTGTCTACTTTCAAAACGAAGGTGGCTATCCTGAAACACGCCTGACTCACGGACTCGACCTAGGTCAGGCTACGGGGAAAGTGAGCCTCTACCACGTCCCCTCGTTCCTACTGGGACCGTGTGGCCATCTCTTAACGAGAGATATAACCTTCCACGTAGAAACATCTTTCACTTGTAGTATCTTCGTGATATTAAACTGATACTAGCTTTCGGATTCTTAAGGATGAATGTGGGAATCTGTGTGAAATACCTACGCATAAGATCATATTTGTGTGGAACCTTTCAATAACGCGAATTTGATTCGGATCGGGCAATTTTCTAACCAGTGATTCAAGATTTGCAAGAGTAAATAAAGGTGAAACTTCCTTGAAGATTAAAACTGTGTAGCGGACCCAGACTCAGGACCTTTCGCTTTCGAGGGCAAGTGAGCTACCCAAGCGCGACTCACGACCCGTCCGCGCGCAGCTGTACTTGCACCAGGACCTCGTCTACCAAACTTCACAGAAGATCTACTGCGAGTCTCCTGGAAGAAAGGATGTTGCGGAGACATTTGTTAGCCACAGCATAGGGGATGTTTCGAGAGTGAAATTTTCATTCTGCAGGGGAACGTGCTCTGATACGAAACTTCCTCGCAGGTTATAACAATGTGGCGGACCGGGACTCGAACTCGGTAACTTTGGCTTTCGCAGCAAGCGCTCTACCGACTGAGCTACCCAAGCGCAACTCGGGACCGCTTCTCACAGCTTTACTTCTGCCAGTACCTCGTCTCCTACCTTCCAAAATTCACAGAAGCTCCCCTGCGAACCTAGCATGACTGGCCCTCCTGGAAGGAATTGTTGCTAGGTTCGTAGGAGATGTTCTGTGAAGTTTGGAAAGTAGGAGACGAGGTACTGGCAGAAGTAATGCTGTGAGGACGTATCGTGAGTCGTGCTTGTGTAGCTCAGACGGTAGAGCACTTGCCCGTGAAAGGCAAAGATCCCGCATTCGAGTATTGGCCTGGCACACAGGAAGTTTCATATCAGTGTATACTCCGCTGCAGAGTAAGAATTTGATTCTGTAAATGAAGGTGTTTGGCAGGGTTTAGCCTTCTCCATTTAAATTTTTTTTAATATATCGCGAAAACATCAAAATGCTTAAATTTGCATGTGGTATAGCAGTATCAGCCGAATCTAAAAAGAAAGTCCAAACAGGGCATAAAAAGTATGAAAAACCTATTTTCAAAAATATATAATAGGAAAATAAATAAAAGAACCGAAATCCTTGTATGCAGTATAATTCCAATACAGCAGACCTACGTGTGGATGGAGAGAATTTGAAGCATATCACCAGCTTTAAGTACCTGGATAGTACCATAACTGAGGATGGTAGAACATGCCACGAGATTGAATGCAGAACTGTACAAGGTGAAACACCATGCAATAAGAAGGAGAAGCTACCGATATCGAAAAATATTGGGTTAAACACAAGAAAAAGTGTGAAAAAACTTTTGTTTGAAGCGTTGCCCTATTGGTGACGTGGACAGTACGGGAGCCAGAACAGAAAAGAGTACATTCCTTTGGTGCATGGTTTTGGAGAAGAATATGAAAGACTTCGTGGGCAGAGAGAATTATCAATGAAGTCTTCAACAACATATGGAATAAAAGTTCATTGTGGAGGACTATCAAGGAACGGAGTGACTGATGGGTTGGACATTTATATAGACATTTTCCCTACGTCGTGAACTTAATAGATCAAAAATGCCCGGCAAGGATGCGTGGGGAAGACCAATACTTCAGGAAGATAAAACAAGATGTGAATTTGGCAACATACTCGAAACGGTAGAGACTTACTGAAGATAGTGAGAAATGGAGAATGAACATTGCTGCCGAATAATTGCAACCAGCTGAGAACAAAAGTAGAAGAACGCCATTTTCTGGCGGAAATAGTAATTACCGAATTTCCGATATGTAGAAGTGGTGGGCTGCTTCTGAAATCGAACTGTCAAAAAGGATTAGTGTTACACATAGAGCACGAATCTGTAACGTCAATGAACTTCTGATCTTTTGAGACAACCTTGCTACAGCGGACTACTGGAAGTGTGCTAAAACAGATGAGTGAAAAATTCGTAGAGGGAGGAAGGCATATGTAAGAATTCGCTATTGGGAAAAATTCGTAGACAGAGGGAGGGATGTATAAGGATGCAGTCATTATTGGACTCATTTGCAAGCAGTGTTATCAGATAAAGTACTCGACAAATGTGCTTTCCCGAAATAGGATCAAACATGGACGAAGTTAGATTGGTTTTAACCGTAGTTCAAATGGTTCAAATGGCTCTGAGCACTATGGGACTTAACTGCTGAGGTCATCAGTCCCCTAGAACTTAGAACGACGTAAACCTAACTAACCTAAGGACATCACACGCATCCATGCCTGAGGCAGGATTCGAACCTGCGACCGTAGCGGTCGCGCGGTTCCAGACTATAGAGCCTCGAACCGCTCGGCCACCCCGGCCGGCTTAACCGTAGTTGTTCTACATTCTAATACAATGATCCTAATTATTATGATGGCTTTCAGGACAACTAAATACGTTAGCTTAATTCAGAAGACCCATATTAGTCCTTATCAACGAAACAGAAAGAATTTCGGGTTTATAAAATGTGAGAAATTGTTTGATATGTTCATTGCATTTAAGTTTCTGATGAGAAACACTAAGTCACCCACTTGAAACTGTAATCAGAGTTTTGTTGCGACAGACTTCCCAATAAGAGACGTAGCATCAATAGGAACAAAGGCACCGCATAGGTATCAGATACCTCGCACAGCTTCAGAATCTGTGACGTCGATTCAGCAACTGGACCTAAGCTCACTATAAGAATACGAACCATTCCTTTTTTTGTACTCGCACTTTTTCCCTGGTTATTGACATAGGAGTACCCTCTTTTGCTTGCTATTTGCTACGCATGAAAGGGAAAATTGATGAACTCTTCCCAAACTTCCACAATGACACGTCTAACGCAAAAGTATAACATGGTCCTCACAGTTAACATTTTAGTTAGATCTGTTATGACTTCCTTTTTCACACTGTGTTGTTCTTTTGTGGTAGCAGGAGTGAGGAACAGATGCCGACCACGAACGGAGAATTCAGATATTAATTTATTCTACATCTAATATCAAATAGTAAGAATAATACATAACTTTCTTGCTGTAGTGGCAGCATCCATTGCTAAGGCCGGTATTACACTATCAAATTTCTTTGTCAAATATCTTTGTCCAATATCTTTGTCAAAGATATTTGATAGTGTAATAGGGACTTAGTCAAATGTCGTCCAATATTTGATCAAATCTACGGCCTCGCTGTATATTTGATCAAAGAAACCGCTTGTCTTCTGTTTACTGCAATGTGACATGTTACCACATGGAGCGCTAGCATCGCTGCAGCGTTCTGTCGTCTGTAGTGTTTTTATAACCATTGCCGGTAAATACAATTGGTGTGTGCCTACAACTACAAAATTAATAGAGATGTCTGAAGCTGATGAGGCGCTTTACAACGTGAGGCACCCTGAATACAAAAATAGATTGAGAAGATTGGAGACCTGACCTAACCTAACCTAACGTAACATAACCCTCTCCTGTAGCAAGGAATCGGAGTGTTAAAGTGAGCCTGTCTTCTGAAGATGTAGGAGTTCTTAAGTGAATATTGTGCTTTGTGATATGAGGATACACTTCATTGAGCACATACAGAAATGTATGCTCATCCATTCTTAAGTAATTGATGTACGACTTGACGTCTTCCACTGTAAGCTCACGTAACAAGTTTTGTTGAATGCTTTTATCGTGTCGTCGTAAAACCCACGGCTTCACCCAGATTAGATTAGTTTTTCGTTCCATAGATCCGTGCTGAGGAGATCCTCGTGGATGTGGAACATGTCGATTTTTTTTAAGCTGAAATAACAATACGAATAGTATGAATAAATACAATACATCATTTGTTTCTATTAAAAATTTCGCCAATGGAGTAGAAGGAGTTGGCCAATAGTAAGTCTTTCAGGCTCCTTTTAAACTGATCTTTATTTCTAACTAAATTTATTATGTTTCCTGGCAAATTATTGAAGATGAGTGTTCCTGAGTAGTGGACCCCTTTTTGAACTAAAGTAAGTGCTTTTAAGTCCCTGTGCAGATCATTTTTGTTCCTGGTATTGTATGTATGAACTGAGTTGTTTGTTGGAAAAAGAGATATATTATTTACGACAAATTTCATTAAGAAGTAAATATACTGAGAGGCAGTAGTTAGTATACCCAGTTCTTTGAAGAGGTTTCTGCAGGACGTCCGTGAATTTACTCCACAAATAATACGTATTACACGCTTTTGGACTCTGAAAACTTTTGTTTGACTTCAAGATTTACCCCAAAATATTATCCCATATGACATTATGGAATGAAAGTATGCAAGCTTTTTCATTTTTATGTTGCCTATGTCTGCTAACACTCGAATTGCAAATACAGATTTGTTAAGGCCTTTCTGCAGTTCTGTGGTGAGCTCCTCCCAACTGAATTTATTATCAAGTTGTAATCCCAGGACTTTTAAGACTGTCAACCTCGTATGTATGGTTCCATTTTTCCCCCACTTCTTTCCGCATGTGCATACAATGCAATTGGGGTACGTACAACTGCTGCGGTTTATAACAAGTTGTTGTCAGCCATCTTGAACTTTGACGAAAAATTTGATGACAGTGTAATACCCCTTCTAGCGCTACGTCAAAGATCTTTGTCAAATATATTGGACGGAATATTGGATCACATCTTTGATCAAATCTTTGACAAAGAAATTTGATAGTGTAATACCGGCCTAATGGTAGATTTGAATGTAAAAATATACACAGATAGAAAAGATTTATAAATCTGTCACTCTTCAGTACAATGTCTATTCAGAAGATGTCGAGCTGTGGCCGCTACGATAATCCGTAAATATTATTCGACAGGCAGACACACAAAATGGGGTCAGTGCGTGAATGTAGACCCGGCGCTGGAACTCCGGATAGGAGATGCTTGCAGCGGTGTAACCGTTCGTGGCAGCGCTCTCGTGCCGCCGTGGCGGCTGTAGCAAACGCGGCGGCGTAATTGGTGGCCCAAGTATTTCAAAGTACGGCTACCCGGATTGCGGCCCATACAGTAAGATCAGAAAAGATATTGATCGTAGTAAATTTATGACTTAGTTCTGTAAATGCTTCAGGTATCAGGTAATGAAAATAGCATTTTATTGATTCAAAATAATCTTTTTCGAAATTATTTAAGAAGGCAAAAATATTATCAGTCTCTGCAAAGTTTAAGTTTTTTCAATCACGATATTTTCCTCACAACGAACCTTTTCAAAAGGTAGTGACAAAGGCCAAATCTCGAAATCAACTTGCACGAAGTAAGCGTTTGTAGCACAGTTCCACAAATTATTGTAGTGGGAGATACCGATGTTGGGTGGTTGTAGCGCTCGTGAGTGAGATATCTTTTGTTTGGCATATAAAATGCTTTTATTTTGATACTACGTAAAAAAATCCTTTTAGGCGAACATAATATGAACTTCATATCGTCTTTTAGCTTTGAGTTAACAGAAATATCGTACAATGCAAAACCCAAAAGATTTCCTGGATGATTTTTCCAGGTAATGGAAATGGTATCATCAACAGAGCTTGTTCACAGAGGAAAATACACTGGTTTAATTGATTCTTGTTTCCAGATTGTAAGTAATGAATTCACATTTCATCAACCGTAACATAGTGCCTAGTAACATCACGTGATTGAGGCAGAATGTGTCCAGACACTGCTAGGAAGCTGCAACTAGATTCTGCTGGTGGCCTACTGTGAGCAACAGTGGCACTTATGTTGCCTTCATCTTCCTTGTAATAAAATGTTCGTGTAGTGTGACTGATACTCGTTCGTGTGAGCTGCTAACATTCTTCGTTACCTCGTGAATCTTAATTTCGTAATCGTTCAGAACAATATTTTGGATTATGTCCCCAAAAATTACATGCATATGCAGCAAGTCGTACACCGTCAGAAATGAAACGCACAATACCATAGCGATCTTGTGTCAGAGTATTAGACTTATTGAACACTCCAGTACGTGTCCACAACTCACTGCTACGCAAGCGAAGGGTCTTACACAACATTTCCGATAATTTTTACATTCGTTTCTTATTAACCTGGTGGCCAAACCCTCTTTCTAAATTCGTCAGAATTATCTTCAAACGTTGTCTGAATATCGCACAAGGTGCGAGCAGCGACGTTAACGTCCTGGAACGTCTCTTCGTCATGAGTATGTGTGAAGACGATGAATATCACAAAGTTCTTTCTGAGCAGTTTCATCGACTGTGTTTCGTCGAATGGTTGCTCTAAATTACTTTTGGCGAATGTCAGGATGATTACTTCCACAAGGTCACAGCCAATTTCATTCTCCATTCTTACCCAAAGAAAATATTTATTCTCTAATGGCCTCGATATTGACGGAGCGTAAAACACTGACGTTTCACTTTTTTGGGGGACAGCATTTGCAGCCCAGTTCAATACTGTATCAATGGACTTGTCATATGTATGGTTACTTTTTGGGCTCTACTAACGGACGATTATTTAATTTTTGTTTTCGTTTACAACGAGCAAGATGGAGCACTGGTTACGAGACTAGACTTTCATTTGGGAGGATAGCGTTTCGAATCTCTGATCGATCCTCTGCATTTTGGCTTTCTCTGGCTTCTTCTCTAAACAGATGAAGGTGAATGACGTGATCGTTTCTTTGTAAAGACCGCAGCCGAAGTCCCTACCATTCCTTTCCCATTTCGAGTTTGTAATGCGTCTACAATGACCACGCCGTCGACGGGATGTCAAGTATTGATTCTCCTTTCAGATTGACTCACTGTAAGTTTCCATATTTGTACTGTAGATAAGTAATAAACATTGACGCAAACTACATTTCCAACCTATATTCTTGTTAACATCTCAAAACCAACTTCCTGTCGAAAACACCTACTCAGTTAGCACATGTTTCACAGATAATTGGCATGGTTCACCTTAGTTATTAAAAATTTATGTATAGTCGTCTGATCATGATTTATACTAACGTCTACTCCAACCATCGTCGCAGCTGGAGCCGCCAATGCACGCTCCTGTCTTCGGTTAAAATCCCAGTGGTGCATGCCGCCCGGTGTGGCCGAGCGGTTCTAGGCGCTTCAGTCTGGAACCGCGCGACCGCTACGGTCGCAGGCTCGATTCCTGCCTCGGTTTAAGTAGTTCTAAGTTCTAGGGGACTGATGACCTCAGATGTTTAGTCCCATAGTGCTCAGAGCCATTTGAATCATTTTGAACAAGTGGTGCAAGATATTTACGTGACCAGTGTTGGACTAGTATATGTAAGATATCCTGATCACCAGAATATAAGCCAGTGCTCTGGATTAAGCCACGGAGCTCTCCGCAGTGTCTGATAGAATAACGACCAGACGTGGGCTTTGAGATCGGAGGATCTTTCATGCTATTAGATTATCACTGGTGTCGCGTTTAATCTTTTTCGATATTTCCATTTCTATAGTGGTTCATAGCAAACGCAACGTTACACTATACAAACACTTAATCTATTGCAAGAGACCGAGGAAGCAAGGGGCCCAAGTCTTAGTATTTTGTTCGTCAGAGGAATATCCATGAATACGAATTATAACTTTCAGGTTGTAGTGACAGTCGTCTTTTTCAGATATAAGGGGCAGTAAAATGATTCGGTGAAAAGTAAGCAAACTGTTTATTATTTCAAAAGTAATCGCTGCAGCTGTTAATACATTTATCCCACTGTGAGGCAAGACCATCAACATTGGGTTTCATGGAAAAATGTTTGTGGTTGCCTGTGAAACCGTGATTGTACCCAGTCGTGCACTTCTTTGTCCGAAACCAATCGACGGCCACAAACATCTTTCTTCAGGGCACCAAAAATGTGGAAATCGCATAAGAAGAGATCGGGACTGTATGGAGAATGTGTAAGGGCTTTTCAGCGAAGCCTTTGCGGCCTAGTAGAAACAACAGTGGCAACGTGGGGCTCAGGAGGTCCTCTGTTTTGACTCTGCCAGGAGTAGCTGTGCAGAGTCTAGAAGTGAACAGTATTTGCACCATCCAACCGTACAACCATACAACCGTGCTCCACCGACGAGTACGTACTCCTTTTGTACTGTATTGTGGGCCTGCAGGAAGCTGGATGGATGTATCGGTGGTTGTCGCACATGTCGGTCTCCAACAGATGCTTTCAACAGTAGTCTGTGTAACAATCCCATATCTCTATGCTTGGTTCTGGACGTCCGCGAAACAGAGACGCACGTCAAGGTCGACACATTGTGGGAGCAGCGGTGGCCGACCAAACGTCATCCAGGGACGAAATGTGGGGACATGTTGCATTTGATGTGTCATCAGGGACCTTCGGAAACCGTCTGCTTGCAGCAGAATTAAGGTCTAGTATACCTGTGGCCAGGATACCGTGACACCTCGACACTCTCAGTCTTAATCTGGTGTCGTGAAAGAGTTGAGTAGAGACTGGAATCGTGCTCGGTTCTCAAATGGCATGCTTGGAACAAGAGTACCATAAGGCTGTTTAGCCAACAGTCCTGTAGTCTCAGCAATACTCCAAGTTTTCAATGCCAAAATGTTAGCATCTGGAAATGCTTCAAGGCCACCATAATCTGCTTGGTTGCCCCATACAACAGCCAGTGTCAGCCATGTACTACCTCCAAACACTGCTTGTACATCACAAGTGAAGTTCAGATGCAGTCCACGAAAAACATTTGGACCTCCAATCAATTGCTGTTTATTAAACTGCCCAAGCAAGTCAATATCAATCGCCTTCAAACTGCGATACACAGGTACACTGCGCCGCCAGCGACGACGGTAACCACGTCGCAGAGGCATTGCTGTGGCACGTTGTGTCTGATGAGCGGTATATTCCGGACTGCATTCTCCCATGACACACAGAGCCCTCCACAGGGTTCTCGGTGTTGGAGGCTACTAGTTACAACTCGCGGTCATATTTGGTGTTTCTGTAGGGTTAAGTAACCAGTGTCCGCTACATTGCACAGGTCGATATGCAAGTTCTTCGGCGGAAATCTGATTTGCTTTTTCAACAGAACAACGCACCTCCAGATATGGCTGCTGTGACGCAACTTGCTCCGTGTGATGTACAACTGCGCTAGTTAGCCAGATCGCCAGATCTCCCGTCAATTGGAAACGTATGAGACATGATGGCCTGCTAGAACCTTTGCCGAACTGCAACAAAAGGATCAAGATTTTTGGGACAATCTGTTGCATGATGTTACTGGGCACCTTTACGATCGTTTGCACGTGAGAATACACGCCAGCGTTGCCTCCAGAGGGGTACTCTGTGTTTGATGCAACTGTGTTGCCATCTTTTACTGCTACATTTGTTTCATTTGGTCTGACTTTGTTATCATATACATCCACAACACTGAACTACCTGTCACCTCACTGGTCAACTAAGTTATCTTATTCTTGATGTTGTCGCATTTTTTTCGTCAGTATAGAACGTGGCTGTAACTTGTCACGTGACCAAGGTTATTGCCGCTACAGCCGTCTCATTTGATCGAGTAATACATACACTCACCGTTGTTTGTTGACATAATGCGTGAGGCAGGTAGACAGCCAGAAAAAGGTAAGGCGGGGGGAGGGGGGGAGGAGGGAGTAGAACAAAGTAGCATGAAAATGGCAAGGACTTGTGTACATGACAAGCTACGTTTCACAACTTCGCAGGTGCTGTCTGAGGGCTTCGACATCAGCAACAACTCAGACACCGGTTGTAACTCCACCGTCAGTACCGACAAGCCGTAGGAACTCGAGCAGGTAAAGATAGAAAGTGAAAGGCTCTCGACTGGAGGAAATACTGACTTCCCGAACGTAGATGGAAACGACTGGATGAAACAACATTCCCTTCATTTGCACGCTCGCATAGCCACAGTCTTGTAAGACCCATGACTCCAGTAGTGGTGCTGAGAGAAATACTGCTCATGGTGAGTGCATATTTTGATTTTAAATCGTGTAAATTACGACGTTATCAGAATTATAAGAATGTTTTACTATTATAGTTGTCGAAACAATTGCTTGACACACATTGTCATATTTTTTGAACGAACGCTTTTCCAATGTTGTATTTCTCTGTAATGCAATTTCTAATATATTATGCCAAAGCGACGCAGTAAAGAAATTAATAATATTATTGTATTAAAACATTTTATATACACTCCTGGAAATTGAAATAAGAACACCGTGAATTCATTGTCCCAGGAAGGGGAAACTTTATTGACACATTCCTGGGGTCAGATACATCACATGATCACACTGACAGAACCACAGGCACATAGACACAGGCAACAGAGCATGCACAATGTCGGCACTAATACAGTGTATATCCACCTTTCGCAGCAATGCAGGCTGCTATTCTCCCATGGAGACGATCGTAGAGATGCTGGATGTAGTCCTGTGGAACGGCTTGCCATGCCATTTCCACCTGGCGCCTCAGTTGGACCAGCGTTCGTGGTGGACGTGCTGACCGCGTGAGACGACGCTTCATCCAGTCCCAAACATGCTCAATGGGGGACAGATCCGGAGATCTTGCTGGCCAGGGTAGTTGACTTACACCTTCTAGAGCACGTTGGGTCGCACGGGATACATGCGGACGTGCATTGTCCTGTTGGAACAGCAAGTTCCCTTGCCGGTCTAGGAATGGTAGAACGATGGGTTCGATGACGGCTTGGATGTACCGTGCACTATTCAGTGTCCCCTCGACGATCAACAGTGGTGTACGGCCAGTGTAGGAGATCGCTCCCCACACCATGATGCCGGGTGTTGGCCCTGTGTGCCTCGGTCGTATGCAGTCCTGATTGTGGCGCTCACCTGCACGGCGCCAAACACGCATACGACCATCATTGGCACCAAGGCAGAAGCGACTCTCATCGCTGAAGACGACACGTCTCCATTCGTCCCTCCATTCACGCCTGTCGCGACACCACTGGAGCCGGGCTGCACGATGTTGGGGCGTGAGCGGAAGACGGCCTAACGGTGTGCGGGACCGTAGCCCAGCTTCATGGAGACGGTTGCGAATGGTCCTCGCCGATACCCCAGGAGCAACAGTGTCCCTAATTTGCTGGGAAGTGGCGGTGCAGTCCCCTACGGCACTGCGTAGGATCCTACGGTCTTGGCGTGCATCCGTGCGTCGCTGCGGTCCGGTCCCAGGTCGACGGGCACGTGCACCACTGGCGACAACATCGATGTACTGTGGAGACCTCACGCCCCACGTGTTGAGCAATTCGGCGGTACGTCCACCCGGCCTCCCGCATGCCCACTATACGCCCTCGCTCAAAGTCCGTCAACTGCACATACGGTTCACGTCCACGCTGTCGCGGCATGCTACCAGTGTTAAAGACTGCGATGGAGCTCCGTATGCCACGGCAAACTGGCTGACACTGACGGCGGCGGTGCACAAATGCTGCGCAGCTAGCGCCATTCGACGGCCAACACCGCGGTTCCTGGTGTGTCCGCTGTGCCGTGCGTGTGATCATTGCTTGTACAGCCCTCTCGCAGTGTCCGGAGCAAGTATGGTGGGTCTGACACACCGGTGTCAATGTGTTCTTTTTTCCATTTCCAGGAGTGTATTTTATTGTTATTATTGTTGAAATCGTAGGTACACACATCAAAAAAAGTTGTGCATCACCTCGGTCCCGAGAGTTCCGGAACCTGCACAGAAAATTGGAATAGAGACCAACATAAAGATCATTTCAGCCCTTTTTATGAAAACTACACATTGCATGTTGTACTACCATTCAGCGAGACCTTCAGAGGTGGTGGTCCAGATTGCTGTACACACCGGTACGTCTAATAAACAGTAGCACATCCTGTTGCATTGATTCATGCCTGTATTCGTCGTGGCATACTATCCACAAGTTCATCAAGGCACTGTTGGTCCACATTGTTCCACTCCTCAACGGCGATTCGGCGTAGATCCCTCATAGTGGTTGGTGGGTCATGTCGTCCATAAACAGCCATTTTCAATCTATCCCAGGCATATTCGATAGGGTTTATGTCTGGTGAACATGCTGGCCACTCTAGTCGAGCGATGTCGTTATCCTGAAGAAAGTCATTCACAAGATGTGCACGATGGGGGCGCGAATTGCCGTCCCTGAAGACGAATGCCTCGTCAATGTGCTACCGATATGGTTGCACTCTTGGTCGGAGGATGGCATTCACGTAGCGTACAGCCGTTACGGCGCCTTCCATGACCACCAGTGGTGTACGTGGAACCCACATAATGCCACCCCAAAACAGCAGGGAACCTCCACCTTGTTGCACTCGCTTGGGCAGTGTGTCTAAGGCGTTCAGCCTGACCGGGTTCCCTCCAAACACGTCTCCGACGATTGTCTGGTTGAAGGCATATACGACACTCATCGGTAAAGACAACGTGATGCCAATCCTGAGCGGTCCATTCGGCATGTTGTGGTGTCCATCTGTACCGCGCTGCATGCTGTCGTGGTTGCAAAGATGAGCCTCGCCATGGACGTCGGGAGTGAAGTTGTGCATCATATAGCCTATTGCGCACATTTTGAGTCGTAACACGACGTCCGGTGGCTGCACGAAAGCATTATTTAACGTGGTGGCGTTACTATCAGGGTTCCTCTGAGCCATAATCCGTAGGTACCGGTCATCCACTGCAGTAGTAGTCCTTGGGCGACCTGAACGAGGCATGTCATCGACAATTCCTGTCTCTCTGTATCTCCTCCATGTCCGAACAACATTGGCCGGCCGCGGTGGTCTCGCGGTTCTAGGCGCGCATTCCGGAACCGTGCGACTGCTAGGGTCGCAGGTTCGAATCCTGCCTCGGGCATGGACGTGTGTGATGTCCTTAGGTTAGTTAGGTTTAAGTAGTTCTAAGTTCTAGGGGACTGATGACCACAGCAGTTGAGTCCCATAGTGCTCAGAGCCACTTGAACCATTTGAACAACATTGCTTTGGTTCACTCCGAGACGCCTGGACACTTCCCTTGTTGAGAGCCCTTCCTGGCACAAAGTAACAATGCGGACGTGATCGAAACGCGGTATTGACCGTCTAGGCATGGTTCAACTACAGACAACACGAGGCGCGCACCTCCTTCCTGGTGGAATGACTAGTACTGATCCGTCTAATAGGCACTGCTCATGGATGGTTGCTTACATCTTTTGGCGGGTTTAGTGACGTCTCTGAACAGTCAAAGGGACTGTGTCTGTGACACAATATCCACAGTCAACGTCTATCTTCAGGAGTTCTGGGAACTGGGGTGATGCAAAACTTTTTATGATGTGAGTAAATGTGGCATGCTGAAAGCGTGAGTGACTGCAAAGTGATATTTGCGAGGGGATGGGGAAGGGGGAGACGATAAGAAAATGTGACCCCTCCCTTTCCTCCTTTCCTCTCCTCCACAAAGAACCGTGTCCTGTAAACTGCTCCCAGTCAAATTAACGCCCAGAAATCGTACACTGACCTCCTGTCCGATCTCCACAACTTGCCCGGCAGGTAGAAGAGCCGAGGACTCCTGCGTGCTGTTCAGATGAAAAGGACTGGAGAGCCTCGAACGAGAATTGTGATGCCAAAATTTTTGCAATTGGAGAAGAACATAATATATTTTATTTTCTATCTGAGTAATTACAACATTTTTACTAGTGACCGCACGTTTGGGAACTGCAATAGAAAACATAAAAACCAAATTACAATCGAAGAATTTAAAAATCATTTATCCTCTACTTCACTAGGCATATTTTAAAATAAATACAAAATAAAATGTGATCCTTGCCCGTCGATCAGCGTACGGTACACACAAACTACCTACTACTCGTACTAACTGAAAGCCAGGAGTATGCATGTATTTAGGGTGAATAAGCTGTACATAGCTTTTCCTCCCATTCCTAGCGCTACATAAGACTTCCAAACACGAAAACAGTTTTCTCTGTAATTATAATTCTGCATATCACTGTCAGTACTGTCAAAAGTAAGATGTACGAGAATTATAAAGTTGTTTATTAGGTGAGATATAGTTTAAAAGGACAGAGTATTCATCATAAAATAACTTACATAAAAACAAGATGTTTAATTTGCCGGTCACTTGCATGGCAGTGCCGAAGCGGCTCGGGCAGATCAGCACAGTGTAGAAGGGGCGTTTGCGGTGGGTGAGAACTGCGAGGGTACAGATAGCCCGCGACTTAGTGAGCAGGTAGTTTCCAGGAATAATGGGCGCCAAATTCGTATATTTTTGTACGACCGCAAATTTCACTGGCCGCAGTTTTCGTATATCCACACGAATCCGCTCCTGCCGTGAGGTACGAGTTGCCGGCTGATGCAGGCCGTGTGTAGCTGAGATACACAATTAGTCTGTTTAGCACAAGTGTTGCCGGCCGCAGGGGGGCCAAGGTCTCAAATCCGGTTACAACATCCCACCGCACCTACCGAGCGACAAAAACTACATTCATCGGTCGAACATTCCTCGTTAAATTACTTCATTCTGTTTCCAGTGACCTCTTTTGCGTCCGTTAGGTAACGCCGCTGGCATCGACTCTGAAAAACTGTCGGTGGCAGAGCGCTGTTTGTGACGACGGGCAGTGCGTCAGCTGGCTGGGCTTTCCACGCGCGTGTGTGCCGTGAGGGCAGCGGGACCCACTCGACCGGCTTTCGCGGACAGCCTTGTGGGCCGCGGGGAAAGGCCGGCCACAAACACTTGTGCGCTCCTGCCATCGCGTTGCTGCAACGCGAGTGCGTGAGAGCGCCTCTCCGTGACCGGTGATTTAGGTACGGAGCGCGTCTGACCTAGGTGCACCCCCGTCTTCGTGGAATGGAGAGGCTCTTCTAGCGAGCGGGATAGTCAATTTACTCACATGTCTCTCGAAGAGGAATTTGTAACTAAACGTTTGTACACAGAACCATTTCACCTTTCTAACAGCGCCTGAAACGGTGCGTGATCGTGTTTCTCTCGGTTTGTACACAACAGCGCTTGCAGTCTTGGAGGAGGGGGATTAACACGACAGGCAGTTACCTGAGCAAGTATTTGACGTGTTTAGTATACGTGTGTCAGTATTGTCGTGCATATGGAGCAAAAATGAACGTAACTATTAATGTTTGGGACGCTTTAAATATTGAGCCATCTACGTTATGAAGGTGTTATCCAAACGAAAACGATGTAGGACAGGATGACGACACTTTGGCAGTGTTTTTGATGAATATTCAGAAACGTGAATATGCAACTGACTGCTCAACTCAAGTTAGACTGGGTATGAAAGTGGACGAAGAAAACGACTTTATAGGCGATGACGCGATTAATAGTGTCAAGATTGTAGTGCTAGTGGCCGTGGCGGGAGCAGAACTCCTCAAAGAGAAGCTAAGAGTTCTTGTGATTATGAAGCTTCACCAGAAAATAAACCCAATACTGTTACCACTTTAACAAAAGTTTCGAAAGAACGTCTTGAATGTATTTGTGACGATTATCATACACCTCCACGTAAGGCTGTGACCTTAAGCTCGTTATTGAAGAGAGATCCACCTACAAAAAGTTCGTCGAATATCAAAGTAATATTTGATTATGTGTAGAAAAACAGACGTAGTGAACACCTATTTCGAGGAAATTATGCAATCAAAGAACTAGACATAGAACAACACATACTATCCCAATTTAACATAGCAAGGAGTAAAGGAAAATGTGTCCATTATTGGCACCTGAAATTTTGGGCAATGCAAAAAGTAAGAGAAACTGAGCACACTAAGTTTAAATGTTCTGCAGCTCATATAGTACGCCTCAAGAAAGAATACGTAATGTGTCATAGAAACATCACTGTTTTCATGACAGAGATGTACGGAAAGACCAAGATATTCGCCAGTCTCGGGCCCGTTTTATCAAAGCAGTAAACCAGAAAACTTCAAGTTTCCCAATACTGCCACACTGCATTTGGAACACTGATCAAAGTGGATTTAATTATTAACTAACTTCAGCTGCGACACTATCTAAAAAAGGGGAAAAGTCAACAGTTGCCTTGGTCCAGTCTGCACGCAATGCAACTCATAGCCATACGATAGGAATTGTACTTTGTATGACTGGACACCTAAAATACTGTATATTTGTGTTTATGGAAAAAAGTTTCCGCCCGGAAATTAAAAAGGCTATTAAAAACAATCTTCCACCATCTGGAGAATTGGGAAAATGTCAAAAGACCATTTACAATACTTTTATGTGAATGTGATAATGTCGCAAATAATCAGAAGTGTATATTGCTTTACGATTGTTTGAGTGCTCACGAGTACACAAAAATAGTAATGTTGCAAGTAAGGACACTGAATACGTGAGCATTCAGCCATAAACAACAGAATACGTAAAACCTTTGGGTGCATATTTCTTCCGGCAATATAAAATATATGCGAGAAGGATTACAGACTCTCTGCAGTGACTTCGACACTAAATTAGAAAATAGAATTTTCATAATGAAAATTACGTGCTATTATTCATAACCAGCTGATTAAGTGTGTCAGCCTATACTCCAATATTACTGGAAAGCGGCTATGTACAATACTCCCGCATATGCTGCTGGATTCAGGAGTGTAATTCAAGTGGCATTTGATTTTGCAGCTCACTTGTTAAGGAAACTCATTTACATGTTTAAAGTCCGATAGTGGGCAAGCTACGAATAACACAATCAAATGCTTTCACCACCCTAATCACAGTGGTACATGAAGATTCGAAATACAACTGAAAACAGAATTCCTATTAGAGCCAAGAGACTTCTCTTGTCGATACCATACTACCACTTATTAATGAAAGTATGGGGTATCAAACGAAATCTGTCGTTGGACTGAGGACTTCTTGCTAGGAATTAGGCGGCATGTTACCTTGAATGTAGACTCATCGACATTTATGTAAGCAACGTTAGGAATTGTACACCGAGTGCAAAATTTGAGGACGAAAATAACTTTCGCGTGACTTGTCATTGCAAAATAACATAGCTCGATGAAACTTGGAACAAAGTGGAAAGAATAACTGCAGAGTAGAACTGTAGGTAATTGTCAGCAACAAGCAATGAAATGATGTGACACTTTTATTCAAACAATGATTACACTGAAGTCACCACGATTCATTATGGTCTCCCGGACATTTCGAAAGGGGTGTCTCGGTTGTTAGTGGTGTGTGTGACCACCATGGAAAGCAATGCATTCTCAACCACGTGCTCCCACAAGGTGGGTAGGACTTCCATTCCTCCAGCAGCGCGATGGACAAATGCTGAACGTGGAAGTACTGCAATACGTCTCGTCAACGCACCCCCCGCATGCTCCATGGGATTTAAGTCGGAGCAACGTGTCGGCCACAGTTGCACTTGCGGTCGAGCTACCTCATTAGCAAAAATTGGCCAACTGCGAGTAGGACTCACGCACTAAGGGCTCCGTGCAAACTTATGTCAGCCCCGAGAATTCCAAGACCGTATCAAAATCTCTGTAGTAGTTCCTCAGGGTAGCCCGGAATACAAAAAGAAGCGACCTGGGGACTTCAGTTTATATATGTAGACGCAGAAGCTGTAACAATACATTTCAAAATCTTAAACATGGCTGTGATTCAGCAACAACGTAAATTTGAAGAGGTTGAAAAAATCAGCCAACCAGTTGGAAACCAAAGGTTTATTCAGCCCTTGACCTAAACCTTTGGCCTTTGTCTCTGGCATGATGAAACCTTATATAATGCAAATATTTTATTCTTTGGACTCAAGATATAATTTTATGGAGACAAGACTGTTTACCAGAAGGCGAATACATTTGTGCATTTGTTCTGACATAAGCTGAATGTAATCTGGATGGTCTTAAGCCATGGCATGTGTCGTTTCTGGTTTTTATATCATTTTTATATATGACAAGAGCCGCTCGGCTTCAGCCAACGTAATTTATCACCATGTGATATAACAAGACCCATTCCTTCTGAAGAAGATATTTTTATAAATATCGAAACCTAGGTCAAAGGCTAAATAAAACTTTGGTTTGCAACTGATTGGCTGACTTTTTTGAACCTCTTCAAAAATGGCTCTGAGCACTATGGGACTCAACTGCTGAGGTCATTAGTCCCCTAGAACTTAGAACTAGTTAAACCTAACTAACCTAAGGACATCACACACATCCATGCCCGAGGCAGGATTCGAACCTGCGACCGTAGCGGTCGCGCGGTTCCAGACTGCAGCGCCAGAGCCGCGCGGCCACTTCGGCCGGCTCTGAACCTCTTCTTATAATATATTTTTATTTGCTTATCATAACATGACTACAATTTTTGTTTGCATGCAAAAATGTCTGTCAATTACACTTTTGACGGATGATGAATGCAGTGTATGTTCTAATGGCAGAAAGATGTTTTTTGTGTTATAGCTACAGTTCAACTATTTTCAGATTCTTTTACTTTTATTGTGAAATCTTCGCTCTTGCCAAATTTCATGGTTCTAGGTCAACGAGAAGTACCCTCTCGGTTTTGATGAGAGTATTTTCGAGTATCAAAATATGTGACATAAGTGGTTGTACGTTTTGATTACACTGCCTTAGAAGCTTAAAATTTTTACACCGCCAAGGGAATGTAGAGCTTATTATATGACTTAAATTTGAACTTCATACGCCAATCTGTTTAAGAGAAAAACGGGCAGTAACATACGGACAAACAGACAGAGAAATGAAAAATTACAAATATATTTTTTTGTGTTACATAACAACAAATTAAAAATTTTCGAATGTTTTCTATTACTTGTGCTGAGAAATCTTGCTTCTTTCCAAATTTCTTGATTCTAGTTCAACTGGAAGTAGATATAGGTTTTGCAGAGTGAGTTTCGAGTATCAAAGTACGTGACACAAATGGCCGAACTTTTGATTTAATTGACTAATAAGGTCAACATTTTTACGCTGTCGAGGGGCCACAGACCTTAATATATGGCAGTAATTTGAACTCGATACGTCAACCCGTTCCTGATAAAAATGGGTTCTTAACAGTCTGAGGGACAGATAGACAGACAACAAACCGTTCCTATATGGATTGCGTTTTTACGTATTGAGGCACGGAACCCTACAAATGAAGTCAGGACCTTATGCACTACTGAAAATACGTACATGAGGCAGGTGTACAGTGTCAAAACAACGCTGAGAAGCGAGTGGATTGCGTACATACACTTGGAGGTCAATACTGTTATGCAACGTTTTGCCTCCCCACACGATAACACCAATGTTCGACGAACGCTGCACATACCCTTATGTGGGAACACGTAATGCACCTTGCGACATTGTCGAATATGATCGCTTTGGGGTTCAGCTGGTATTGCGTGGGGAGGCATAGGCCTAATGTTATGACATGCAAATCTTTGAACACGGAACACTCATCAGTCAACGTTTGTACTCCTTCCCCATTCGCATCTTTTCAGGGTTTTGGATGAGAGTTGGCGACCACAGGTGGAGGAGCTCTTGGAACGAGAGGATTGACTGGCCTGCTCCATGGAGGACGCGAGAGACGGCCATCCAGCAGTTGTCAACGGCGCTCGTGTAGCAACCACAACAACCAATATGAGAGCATGCATTGCCTTCCGTCGTCATCACACACCGTGTCCGCCATTTGCAATATTCAAAGAGCCATCATAAACCGCGGAGGATTCAGTGTAATTATTGTCTGTGAATAACGGTGTCATTTCTATAGTCTCACTGCGTATTTCTGTCAGTAGTTTCCTTCTGTGCTGTACAATAGCAGTTCTTTCCATGTATGGTTCAACTGTCATCGAGCCATGGTACTCGGCAGTGACATCATGCGAAAGCTATTTTTGTCCTTAAGTTTTGTATTACAACTCGTACATGTTATTGACGTTGCTTGCAAAGTTTATAGTAACCTCAGACTTTCTTTAGATGGTACTACTATCTTAATGAAGTACCATAAGGAATTCCGGGCGGGAAGGAGCACCGGTCCCCGGCACGAATCCGCCCGGCGGATTAGTGTCTAAGTCCGGTGAGCCGGCCAGTCTGTGGTTGGTTTTTAGACGGTTTTCCATATGCCACGGCGAATGCGGGCTGGTTCCCTTTATTCCGCCTCAGCTACACTATGTCGGCGATTGCTGCGGAAACAAGTTCTGCATGTACGCGTACACCACCATTACTCTACCACGCAAACACAGGGGTTACACTCGTCTGGTGTGACACGTTCCCTGGGGGGGAGGGGGGGGTCCACGGGGGCCGAACCGCACAAAATAACCCTGGGTTCGGTGTGGGGCGGCGGAGGGGTGAAGTGGACTACGGTAGTCGTCGTGGAGTTGCGGACCACTGCGGCTGCGGCGGGGACGAAGCCACTCCGTCGTTTCTGGGTCCCCGATTAACATAACATAACATAACATACCCCCCCCATGAACCATGGACCTTGCCGTTGGTGGGGAGGCTTGCGTGCCTCAGCGATACAGATAGCCGTACCGTAGGTGCAACCACAACGGAGGGGTATCTGTTGAGAGGCCAGACAAACGTGTGGTTCCTGAAGAGGGGCAGCAGCCTTTTCAGTAGTTGCAAGGGCAACAGTCTGGATGACTGACTGATCTGGCCTTGTAACAATAACCAAAACGGCCTTGCTGTGCTGGTACTGCGAACGGCTGAAAGCAAGGGGAAACTACAGCCGTAATTTTTCCCGAGGGCATGCAGCTTTACTGTATGATTACATGATGATGGCGTCCTCTTGGGTAAAATATTCCGGAGGTAAAATAGTCCCCCATTCGGATCTCCGGGCGGGGACTACTCAAGAGGATGTCGTTATCAGGAGAAAGAAAACTGGTGTTCTACGGATCGGAGCGTGGAATGTCAGATCCCTTAATCGGGCAGGTAGGTTAGAAAATTTAAAAAGGGAAATGGATAGGTTGAAGTTAGATATAGTGGGAATTAGTGAAGTTCGGTGGCAGGAGGAACAAGACTTCTGGTCAGGTGACTACAGGGTTATAAACACAAAATCAAATAGGGGGAATGCAGGAGTAGGTTTAATAATGAATAGGAAAATAGGAATGCGGGTAAGCTACTACAAACAGCATAGTGAACGCATTATTGTGGCCAAGATAGATACGAAGCCCACACCTACTACAGTAGTACAAGTTTATATGCCAACTAGCTCTGCAGATGACGAAGAAATTGAAGAAATGTATGATGAAATAAAAGAAATTATTCAGATTGTGAAGGGAGACGAAAATTTAATAGTCATGGGTGACTGGAATTTGAGTGTAGGAAAAGGGAGAGAAGGAAACATAGTAGGTGAATATGGATTGGGGGACAGAAATGAAAGAGGAAGCCGCCTGGTAGAATTTTGCACAGAGCACAATATAATCATAACTAACACTTGGTTTAAGAATCATGAAAGAAGGTTGTATACATGGAAGAACCCTGGAGATACTAAAAGGTATCAGATAGATTATATAATGGTAAGACAGAGATTTAGGAACCAGGTTTTAAATTGTAAGACATTTCCAGGGGCAGATGTGGACTCTGACCACAATCTATTGGTTATGACCTGTAGATTAAAACTGAAGAAACTGCAAAAAGGTGGGAATTTAAGGAGATGGGACCTGGATAAACTAAAAGAAGCAGAGGTTGTACAGAGATTCAGGGAGAGCATAAGGGAGCAATTGACAGGAATGGGGGAAATAAATACATTAGAAGAAGAATGGGTAGCTTTGAGGGATGAAGTAGTGAAGGCAGCAGAGGATCAAGTAGGTAAAAAGACGAGGGCTAGTAGAAATCCTTGGGTAACAGAAGAAATATTGAATTTAATTGATGAAAGGAGAAAATATAAAAATGCAGTAAGTGAAACAGGCAAAAAGGAATACAAACGTCTCAAAAATGAGATCGACAGGAAGTGCAAAATGGCTAAGCAGGGATGGCTAGAGGACAAATGTAAGGATGTAGAGGCCTATCTCACTAGGGGTAAGATAGATACCGCCTACAGGAAAATTAAAGAGACCTTTGGAGATAAGAGAACGACTTGTATGAATATCAAGAGCTCAGATGGAAACCCAGTGGTAAGCAAAGAAGGGAAAGCAGAAAGGTGGAAGGAGTATATAGAGGGTCTATACAAGGGCGATGTACTTGAGGGCAATATTATGGAAATGGAAGAGGATGTAGATGAAGATGAAATGGGAGATACGATACTGCGTGAAGAGTTTGACAGAGCACTGAAAGACCTGAGTCGAAACAAGGCCCCCGGAATAGACAATATTCCATTGGAACTACTGACGGCCGTGGGAGAGCCAGTCCTGACAAAACTCTACCATCTGGTGAGCAAGATGTATGAAACAGGCGAAATACCCTCAGACTTCAAGAAGAATATAATAATTCCAATCCCAAAGAAAGCAGGTGTTGACAGATGTGAAAATTACCGAACTATCAGCTTAATAAGTCACAGCTGCAAAATACTAACACGAATTCTTTACAGACGAATGGAAAAACTAGTAGAAGCCAACCTCGGGGAAGATCAGTTTGGATTCCGTAGAAACACTGGAACACGTGAGGCAATACTGACCTTACGACTTATCTTAGAAGAAAGATTAAGGAAAGGCAAACCTACGTTTCTAGCATTTGTAGACTTAGAGAAAGCTTTTGACAATGTTGACTGGAATACTCTCTTTCAAATTCTAAAGGTGGCAGGGGTAAAATACAGGGAGCGAAAGACTATTTACAATTTGTACAGAAACCAGATGGGAGTTATAAGAGTCGAGGGACATGAAAGGGAAGCAGTGGTTGGGAAGGGAGTAAGACAGGGTTGTAGCCTCTCCCCGATGTTGTTCAATCTGTATATTGAGCAAGCAGTAAAGGAAACAAAAGAAAAATTCGGAGTAGGTATTAAAATTCATGGAGAAGAAATAAAAACTTTGAGGTTCGCCGATGACATTGTAATTCTGTCAGAGACAGCAAAGGACTTGGAAGAGCAGTTGAATGGAATGGACAGTGTCTTGAAAGGAGGATATAAGATGAACATCAACAAAAGCAAAACAAGGATAATGGAATGTAGTCTAATTAAGTCGGGTGATGCTGAGGGAATTAGATTAGGAAATGAGGCACTTAAAGTAGTAAAGGAGTTTTGCTATTTGGGGAGCAAAATAACTGATGATGGTCGAAGTAGAGAGGATATAAAATGTAGACTGGCAATGGCAAGGAAAGCGTTTCTGAAGAAGAGAAATTTGTTAACATCCAGTATTGATTTAAGTGTCAGGAAGTCATTTCTGAAAGTATTCGTATGGAGTGTAGCCATGTATGGAAGTGAAACATGGACGATAAATAGTTTAGACAAGAAGAGAATAGAAGTTTTCGAAATGTGGTGCTACAGAAGAATGCTGAAGATTAGATGGGTAGATCATGTAACTAATGAGGAAGTATTGAATAGGATTGGGGAGAAGAGAAGTTTGTGGCACAACTTGACCAGAAGAAGGGATCGGTTGGTAGGGCATGTTCTGAGGCATCAAGGGATCACCAATTTAGTAGTGGAGGGCAGCGTGGAGGGTAAAAATCGTAGAGGGAGACCACGAGATGAATACACTAAGCAGATTCAGAAGGATGTAGGTTGCAGTAGGTACTGGGAGATGAAAAAGCTTGCACAGGATAGAGTAGCATGGAGAGCTGCATCAAACCAGTCTCAGGACTGAAGACCACAACAACAACAACAACAACATAACATAACCACAAGGAAAAAAAAAGCTGCACAAACATTCAGTCACTGCTGTCTTTGCAGAGAACCTACAGATGCAATGGAGGAGACAAACATTCTCCGAGAGGCAGCAGCAAAAACTGGATTACAAATTTCCTTCGAAAAAGCTGTATACATGACCAACGTGAAAGATGCATCAAAGCGTGTGAAATCAAATGTTCTGGACAAAGCAGCTAACGCAAATGGGCCAAAAAAAAAAAAAATGGAAATGACATTCCACCTAACAGAGAACAAGTAAAATAAAATATCATTATCCATTAACACAAAACTGAGGCATAGCAATGTTATGATTAAAACTGGGTGTCTCAATGCCTCAGAATGCTTCATTACAAACACAGTTAAACAGTTCAATTATTTGCAGAAGAAAGAAAGAAGAAAAATTTGAAAAATTTTTGTTCCGAAGCGTGAAAATTGGACTTGGAAAGTCAGAAGCAACAAGGAGGCATATGAAAAAACTGAGAATATAATAAATACAAAGCGAAAGTGGAGAATTCTATTCTTTTGGCCACAAGAGGCTGACACACAAAAATTTTAACTTATCTGACAAGAATCTGAAAACCTAAATTTCATAGTTTGTAGAAGTTAAGATAGCTGTACAGGAGTTGGGAATAACAGAAAAATAGCAAACAGGTGTAAATTCAGAAAAGATACAAAAAGTCAAGGGTTCCCAGTAAAAGACATGGACAGAAGAAAGAAGAAAACAATAGAGATCAAGAATTAAACAAATAATCCGGACAAGTGCAACTGCTTTGAGTGTTCCGTACAAACTTAATTATGGATATGCAGGGTGGATCACCTAAAACTTGCACCGCAAATACTGCGGGAATGGAAAGTGCTAGTGACGTGCGATTTTCACAGAATGGGTTAGTAGGCAGGGGCTCGTAATGTTAGACAATCCGCAGTGCAATGTCAGTGGTGTTTGTTGCAGGATGCTAGTGCGAGTCGTTTACGAGATATTGTATTTTGAAACGTTCCACACCGACACGTGTGCGATACCTGTGGTAGCCACGCCAAAGAACAACACAAGTGCATACACCAGTTACGTGAATTCTGAGCAGTAACGAGACAATTGACCGTCGCGGGTTGTATTCGGAATGACCACCGGCAGCGGCAATACACGTTTCCAGTGTGGTATGGAACGACTGCTGCACACGTGCTAGTATTTCAGCGGAGACGCCCGAGCAGGCTGCAGTAATACCTCGTTGTGTATCATCGGATGTAGTTTGTATGTCCTTGTAGACAGCGCCTTTAGGCTTTCTCCACAGAGAAAAGTATACAGGCGTCAAATCCGGGGAACGAGTCGGCTCTGGTACGGGACCTCTGCTTCCAATCCAACCATTTGGAAACAATTCGTGAAGACATGCTTTAGTATAGTACTTCGTGCACTATGGGTTGGACAGCCGTCACTTTTGTACCCTGGGTTCATGCCAGTCTGCAGACGAACGTCTTCTAGCATCCGTAGAAGAAGATCTGTCAGGAGGCTGTGATACTTGTGCACTTTCAGTGTTCTGTCTATGAAAAACGGGCCTGCGAGCTGATTGTTCACTGTCCCACACGACACGTTTACACTTCATGGACGCTGACGTTACACCTGACGAAGCCAACGGGAATTGTCAACAGTCCAATAGTGCATCTTTCGGCGGCGTATCTGACCGTGATCTGTCAGTGTGGCTTGATCATTAAATAAGATACACGATACATCTCAAGTATCTTGTCTTAATGCCCGTGTACGGACGTTAACACGATTCTCATAATCGTTTCCACGCAGTCCTTGACGGTGATGTGCGAGGGATGAAACCCTGTGTCTACGGAGAACGCCTAGGACACTTGCCTAACTGATGCCACCTCCTCGTGCGACTCTGCGGTAGCCAACATGCAGGTCCACTGCGACAGCACCAAGGACAATAATTTCCCGTCTTCTGTCGTCACTTGTTTCCTTGTGTTACGTTGACTAGGTGTCACACTACCACTTTCACGTAACTGGATGAAAAGACTGATAAATAACTGGCGAGATGGTTGACGTCTATTGGGACATCTTGCCGCGTGCACCGTACAAGAACGAACTGCATTCTTCCTACACTCTCTGTGCACCGTGAGCATGTCGGCTTTTTATTGGTAAATCCCGTAGTCTACTTACGACCTACTGCTTGGACTGTCACACACTAACTGTCTAGCAAGTCGCAAAATATAATAATATCGTACCTAGCAACTACGCAGGTAATGGGACAAACAAGTTTCGATGTGCAAGCTTTTCAAAATACCATATCTCGCAAACGACTAGCGCAAGAATCCTTCAACAAACACCATTGATGTTCTAATTTACTCTACTTTTAATCTGTTAATGTCAATAGGAATTATACCATTTAAAAAAGTGTATGTTTACACAAAAAGGACATTTTCTTAGTATTACTACAATCTGTTTATTCGCTAACAATACAAGCTCCTGACTATCAATCCACTCTGTGAAAACTACTTACCAACAACACTGTCCACTTCAACAATATCTGAGATGCAAGCTTTATGTGTTTCATCGTATATATTATAATAATAGTAATAATTTCGTGTGACTCAGTGGAGTGGTGCAAGTCTTTGTAATGGACACGATGCGCCTGTCAAATTGCACTTCTTTGATGCAACAGAATGCAACTCTCTGTCGAGCAGTGAAGTAGCTCCCGCATTTGTGTCTCTGCTGTAGCGCTACTACATACACGCCATTAGAAACTATCGCACTAAGTTACATTAAAGGAGTGCCATTGGACAGGGGCGCATGTCGCCCCACCCGCTGTACTATAATCGCAACTTTAGCGTCGTGCGGGGCACGAGATCAGTTAAACGGCGTAGTTCTCTCCAGAATTAACGCTTACTGGCGGTATGGACTTGTTTTGTGACGCTATCCAATCACTTTAAATAAGGGCCAAGATCCTGACTTTAATCCTTGAGTGTTAAATTTCACACAACTCCAAACTCAAAAATTAAAGGCCCTGTAGTTACCTAATTACTTTTTGGCAAAGACTCCATGATCCGACCGCTGGAATGGATTCACCGCTAACGGTTCAACCCCTGCCTCCATCTGGCCTCTAGCGACCTCTTCCGATAATCACTAGAAAAACAAAACAGGAATACACTTGAAAATTAATAGGGAAAGAGTCACACAAAAACATCACTCTCGAATTTCTACGGAAACAAATATAATTTATTGGCTTCTATTAAACCTCACCAGCTCCGTCTCCTCCAGTCCATCCAGCTATCTTATGGCCTCGCATTCTGATGTAAGGGCTCCACCTACCGTACACTTGAACTCTTACTTAAAGAGCGCACTCGTTTACAGAACCGGAATCTGTTAAGCAGAATTCTACGCTTGTTTCCAGCAACGCATTTTTTGATTGCTTGTAGACTTTCCGTACAGGCAAAATAACTTGGTTTTATCATTCAGGATAACCAAATGTTGACTCCAGAAACACGCTTTAGAATACTACCTGTGCCCCAGTGAGCACACGGCACTAGTTGCACCAGCCAAGTTTGTCTCCCGACTCCTCGATTTCGCGAGACCCCACAACTCTCCACGACATTACGAGTATAAAGCTAGCTCAGTTCCCGGCTTTGCCCGGGTGCGTGTACTACGTCTTCTTCGGATGATGAAGCTTTCCTGTCTTTAGTCAACTTAACTAACTTGTCTTGAGGTTGAAGCTCTACTGTCCATATTTTCTTACAAATCTGGGGAATAAAAATAAAATCTGTTTTCCTGAAAGCGGACCCTCTCTGAAAGCAAATCTCTCAATTGACTTAATCAACAGATGTCTAGAGTACGTTGTCGGGTAAATGCTTTTATTGACGTTGGGGAGTATGGCTTCAACAGAGATGGGAGCGTATTAAAAGAAATCTGTTGAATGGAATCACGTCTTTCCGAAACATGTCGTGCTTTTATGTTAAATACAGCACACTTTCGGTAAAGTGCTATTCAGAGGCGAGCTCTCGCTTCTGCATCCTACACCTTTACCACAAGAAGATAGCAAATTTCTTTCTTACCTTGTTGCGTGAAAAACTTTTGCTTTCACAAAATACATGACGAGGACAGATCCTCATGGACGGTTGCCCGATGAAAGGTACATAAATGTAAACTTCGTTACAACATTGTTTTAAATTTTGCAGGAGAAGCAAGAACTGTTTCTTAAAAAACAACATAAACTTATAAAGAAAGTTGCTGAATGTGTAACTGTATAGTAGAAGCCTTGTTATTGACAGATTAGAGATATCCATGCGCTTTACTGTTACTGGTTACGAAATTACGAAGTTTTCACAGGCAGATGGAGTCACGAGGTTTTCATTGCCGACCATCGATATGTAATTATAGATTAGCTAGGGGAAGGAGGTACGTAGAATGTTATTGCGGTATGTTAGTGCCGAAGTTCCGGGTGTTTCTTATAGGAAACCACATTGCATATTTCTGTTTAGTTCTGTATCTTCTGTCTTCTCCGCAAAGTCCTTAAATTAACTTCGATTACTGCACCTGTCTCTGACATTTCACTTGCAACCATTTCTCACTCGTCTTATGTTCTGTGTTCCAGGTGCTCTATTCACCACTGCTGTCTAAATACGTACTTCACAAGACCAATGAAGTGAATATTGAGCTCAGGATCATTTCTTACTCTCCTGGGTACAGAGACAACAGCAAAACAGAGGAGAAAGTCTCGTAAATTACCATTAAATACGGCAGACGTGCAACATGCCAAAGAGCTGCACGCCACATTCATCTGTCAGCAATGTGGAATGGCAGATGACGCGGTTACGTCACGTTACTCTGTTAGGCGCTGTCCCTTTGCACTGTGTGTGTTGCACCTGAGGTTCCTAGTTAGGTAGAAGCCACTTGCCGCTCTTGTTCCCCAGCTGTTTAAATGGCGTCGCGCACACTGCATGCCGCTAGGTTGGTTTCACATTTTTTTGTGCTTCCTGTCATTCCTCCCGTCTCTCAGCACAGTTCCAGTGAAATGAAACGTGTGTAAATACTTTTAACGTCGTTTGAAAAGAAGGAGAATACAGTGGATTCACGAATTCCTTATAGATTACGCAAATAAAATAATATATGTTGTTCGCATAACTTTATGCTTGAGAGAGACGGCTATGAAACTGAAGATACATTTTCGATAACTGGCCTTTAATAAGTGCAGGCATCTGGACAGATACGTAGAGAAACTTCAACAAATGACGTGAAATAACGTTAAGAACATAACGATGGAGTATTTTTGACTTCAGTTGGGCCCAAAAACTGGCAGTTTTCTAAAATATAATTGTATAACAGATTATATGGGGGAAAAAATTTTAATAAACCAAGGTGAGAGACAAGCATGTACTTTACTGTTTACCCTTTTTAATATTTGTATGGACGACGCCATTAGAAAATGGAAAGAAAGAACATCAGAAGGGGTACATATAATCAAGCATAAATATATTAATATCACATGTTGATGACATTGTATTAATTTATTGGAACTGTTATAATTTTAAAATGTCAGTACATAAAACTAAGGCAATGGCATTCCATTGGAAATACCCAGTTCGAAACAGAATTGTAATTGAAGATGTTATTTTTGAACTACGAGGGTAATCTCAAAATTTAGGTCTCCTACTTTTTTATAAGTACATATACTTGTTTATTTCTACAATGGTTTACATCAGTTTACAGCTTGAACATTTAGCTATTTTTCGACATAATCACCATTTTTGTCGATGCATTTTTGTAGACACTGTGGCAGTTTTTGTATGCCCGTGTCATACCAGCTCGCCGTCATTCTGTTCAGAAAGTTAGTCGGAGCTGAATCGCTTTCCGGCCGAATGTTCTTTTAACATAGGGAACAGGTGATAGTCACTGGGCGCCAAGACAGGACTATATGGGTGTGTGTGTGATTATGTTCCACTGAAACTGTTGCAGGAGAGCAACGGTTTGCCGGGCGGTGCGTGGGCGAGCGTTGTCATGGAGAATGTGTACGCCCCCGCTCAACATTCCTCTTCTCCGGTTCTGAATTGCCCGTTTGAGTTTTTTCAGAGTCTCACAGTACCTGTCAGCGTTAATTTTGGTCCCAGTGGGCATAAAGTCGACCAACAATACCCCTTTCCCATCCCAAAAAACGGTTGTCATGACTTTACCGGCAGACTGTGTTTGTTGGAATTTCCGCGGCTTTGGCGAAGAAGGATGTCGCCACTGGCGTGATTGTTGCTTGGTTTCAGGTCTAAAGTGGTATGCTCAGGTTTCGTCACCCGTGACAATTGAGTCCAGAAAGTTGTCCTGTTCGGCTGCAAGGCGGTGAAGAAATGCGCGGGAAGCATCAACTCGTCGCCTCGTGTGGCCCTCAGGCAGCATGCGTGGCACCCATCTTGCGCACACCTTCCGGTAGTTCAATGTTTCCGTTAAAATTCTGTGAACGGTGCTTCGGGAAACCTCAGGAACCAACGTGTAGAGATCATCCAGGGTGATTCGCCGATCTTCACGTATCCTTTGCTCAACCTTCAACATTGTCTCCTCAGAAATTGACGGTCTCCAGCTCCTTTGTTCGTAGTGAACTTCGGTCCGACCAGCTCCAAACTCTCTACATCACTTCCGAACATTTTTGACATCCTTGCACGACTCACCATAGACTTCCGTCAATTGGCGATGGATTTCAATCGGCGCAGTGCCCTTTACGTTCAAAATCCGAATAACTGCGCGCAATCCGCACTTGGCGGTAACATCCAACGGGAGCTCCATTCTCAACGGCTGCCAAGCCAAGACTGAGCGCCTCAGCGCGGCGTGGGCATGTTTACACACAGCGCGTGAAGCGCTCTTCATAACAGTGTGACCAACTGCCACACAAACAGAGTTCTGTACTTATAAAAAAAATAGGAGACCTTACTTTTGGTTTACCCTCGTAGTTCAACACTTCATTCACCTAGGAAGCTACGAAGATAAGCATGTGGATGTTAAATTACACGGATATCATAGTGGATGCGGTACTATAAGCAGAACATTAAAATATACTTGAAGAATCACAAAAATGAAGGTCTATAAGCTGATGGCCATATCTGGTCTACCGTATGACAGTGAAACCTGGCTTATGGAGAGAAAAGAATCTAGCCACGCTGAAGCAGTTGAAATGAATTTCTTATGATCAGTCAAAGTTGCACTAAGTTAGGCAGGATTCCTACGGAAAACATGACAAGAACTAAACATTTTTGCAGTAAATAAAAAAACAGGAGAAAACAAACGAAACTGAAAGGAACATCTGGAAGGAATTAATGAAATGAGGATTCGAAGGATGGCCTTACAGTACGAACCCAGAGGAAAGAGGGACATAGGATGGCTACTTAGAAGATAAAACTAACTGCTGCATCGCCTTCTTTTTCAGTTGTCCTGTACCGACATCCTGGTGTTGTTCAATCATCTCGTGATTAAATCGGGAAAATGAACTAATACGATCACTTATAGTCGATAATGTTAACGGCGCTGACCGAAAAGAGGTAGCAAGCGTAAGCTGTAATGGTTGGCGTAGCGCATCACGCATGCGCACACTGCAAATTCACACCCAATAAGCAAGAAGCGTGTTCGAGAGCGTGGAATCCTCGAGGCGATAGACGTCAAGAAGCACTCACGCCGCTTCGTTGTCAAGCGAAATAGCGTCGGTCGTTTTCGGCAACTTCTGCCAACGTTCGCAAACGCTATTCGTCCTCTCTATCTCCCACACCGCAGGCGCTTGCGTGCCACGCTGATAGGCCACGCTCCTGTAGGGCTCACCTCTTACCTCCACAGTATTTTTTTCTAGACAGTAAGTAAGATGTGTACCGAATCTGGTTGAAATCGATCCAGGGATTTAGTACGACTTTTCTATTCACGGTTTTCCCTCATACCCACATGTCACGTATATTCAACATATTTAACACTTATTTGTATGCATATTTCACCTGTATCTCTAGCGAATTTCGATCTCCAGTTTCGTTTTTGTGCAGCTCAATGTTTATGACGTCACAATTCCTGAATAATATGTGTCATACAATTATATTTTGCACGTACGTTCAGTGGTATAGGTGAGTTCTGTCTGCAAAGTGTGTTACGAATACTGTTGGTAGTTCAAAAGTAATAATTTAAAATGTCACGCGTAATGCATCACTTTCACTGCGTGAACAGCGAAAATGTCGTCAGGGAGAAACTTTTTTTATTTCATCATTTTGTGGGGGTTGTCAGCGAGAAAAAGTTTTGTGAATGTTTGAAATTTTGGGTGAAGTTTGTTGGAAGCCACTAAGTGCTGTTATTCGCAAATACTAGACGAACTGGTCGAGCGGATCTGGGCGCTTCTGTGGTGTCACCGCCAGACACCACACTTGCTAGGTGGTAGCTTAAATCGGCCGCGGTCCATTTAGTACATGTCGGACCCGCGTGTCGCCACTGTGTGATCGCAGACCTAGCGCCACCACAAGGCAGGTCTCGAGAGACGATATAGCACTCGCCCCAGTTGTACGAGGAGATTGCTAGCGACCATACGGACGAAGCCTTCCTCTCATTTGCCGAGAGCCAGTTAGAATAGCCTTCTGCTAAGTCCATGGCTACGACCTAGCAAGGCGCCATTAGCCTTACCTACTTTCAGAGTTATAGTATAAATGTCTCAAGAAGAATGCTGTAGTCATCAAATAATAAAGTTAAGTATAAAGCAGCTACGTACTTTTCTTGCTACCATTCAATAGTTATCCTGTTCCAGAATTGACGCCCTTCGGCGTGAGTGTGTACGCGTGCCTTTCTATCGGCTACCCGTCACTGTGGACTGGCTGCCTTGTCAGTCCACTTCAGCTTCAGTCCGGAACCGCGTGACTGCTACGGTCGCAGGTTCGAATCCTGCCTCGGGCATGGATGTGTGTGATGTCCTTAGGTTAGTTAGGTTTAAGTAGTTGTAAGTCTAGGGGACTGATGACCTCAGATGTTTAGTCCCATAGTTCATAGAGCCATTTGAACCATTTTTGAACTAGATAAACAACTGAAACGTCCCCTTTGAAAAATTAAGAATGACAGTGCTTGTCGAGCGTCGTTATTGGGATTGGAGATCTAACCTCTACAATTTCAATTTGTCGAGAGGGCCCCGCTCTGTTTGAATCACGCCAATTTTGGTTAAATTCTGGTCTATTGTTAAGATTATATCGCCTGTCGTCTTGTTGGTAGTTTCCATAGCTTTTTTCTTGTCAGTCACTTGGTGGAGAATTTCTCCCGGAATCGTAACTGCGAGGTGGACCGTTGCGTCTGAAGTTATTCTGTCTCCTTTGATAATAATCGTTTTGGTTCCCATATTGTCTGTTTCTATGGTGGTCTCTGTCATATTCATTACTACGGAAATGCGATCTTTCTCTGTAATTATTATTACTCTGCCAACGGTTGTCATACGGGTGATGTCTGTTTTGGTCACGATTTGCGTTGTAAGAGTAGCCTTGTCGTGTCCAAATCAAATGGCTCTGAGCACTCTGGAGCTTAACATCTGAGGTCATCAGTCCCCTAGAACTGAGAACAACGTAAACCTAACTAACCTAAACACATCACACGCATCCATGCCCGAGGCAGGATTCGAACCTGCGACCGTAGCAGTCACGCTGTTCCGGACTGAAGCGCCTAGAACCGCACGGCCATCGCTGTCGTGTCCAGTTATTATTACTGTCGTCATGGAATTGTGACGGATGTGCCCTGTAATTGTTGTTTTCCTGGTTTCGCATCCCGCGATCGTCAGTGTCAATTTCCAATTCTTGTAAAAGTCCCTGAAATGCTTCGATATCGTCTTTGCAACGTCCTGCCAAAATAATATGTCTTAAATGTTCCGGCAACTTAATTAAGCAAATGCGAATAAGTTCTGAGGGGCTGTATGGTTTTGACAGATACTGATTCTTGTGCAAAATGTCTTTAAAATATTTGACAAGACCAGAAAATTCAGATGGCTCGAAATGTTTCATCATTATGATGCTATGTTTTACGTGATCTTGAGTAGCTTGAGACCAATATACTGAGAGGAAGGCATGATAAAATTCTACTTCAGTGTGACAATCGCGAATTACCGATCGCATTCTTACAGCTGGTTCATTCTCTAAGTAGCCACACATAAATTTTAATCTGTGCCCGAATGACCAGTTGGGAGGGAAACAATGAGAGAATTGATGAAGCCATGCTTGTGGATGAATGTCGTTGCCGGAATTCTTAAATGTTTTGAATTTACGTGTAGTAATGAACAGCTTATAGTCAAAGTCATCGTGTCGGCGAGTCACATATCGGTCGTTGTTACGTCGTGTCGGCGGTTCCATCTCAAAATTCGGTGCACCTTGCCAATTTCTTTCACAATTTCCGAAATGCCCTGTGTTATTATTTTGTGGCTTTTCCGTATGTCTAAGCCCCTCTTCCCGCATTGAAGCGCGAGTGTCCTCTGAAATATGTAATTCTTGTATTCCATGTGCCAACTGATCTTGTACTTCCCGGATTTCTCTTTTGTGTTGCGCATTAATTTGATTCTGATTTAGTTTGAATTTCCTAATTTGTTCGTACTCTTCTGTGTCAGTAAAGGCTACCGGTCTTGTGTCATTCAGATTGTCATCTACCTTCATAGATAAATTATTTAGCTGATCCGAAAGTTTGACTACTTTCTCTGGTAATGAACAGATTTCCTCCATGTGTCTTTCTGAACCAAGTTTCAGATTATCTACTGTGTCCTTTAAGTTTTCCTGAGTTTTTTCAAGTTGCGTAACCGAATCGGTAGATGCAACTGAGTCAATTTTAGCCCGCAAGGTGTCCTGATTTTCATGAACAATGGTTTGCAGTTCTTTTATAGCTGCTTCGTGATTCTGTAATGCACTTTCATGCCGCGAAAAAATAGGTCGAAAATGCTCACAAGTTTGTGTTTTTACGTCATTATAGACTTTTGACATTTCGATTGGATGTTGTGTAACTCAGTAGTTAAATCTTCACGTGTTTGTTGAAGTGTTTCTTTAATTTATTTCCGATTTTGTTTCATTTGTTGCTGTGATTGTTTTTGATTTTGTTCCACTGCGTCTAACTTTTGAAGCTGTTGCATTATTTGCAATAACAAGGTATTCGTGTCTGGAACTTGTTCCTTTGTGCCTATCGGCAGTGCATTTGCACCGGAAGCATTCGTATTTTGAAAAGCAGAAAATGTGTCTTGACTTAATTGAAAAAAAGGTGAGGACGCAAAACCTGAATCTACAGTATTTGCAAAATTTTGTCCTGTCATTTCGGATTCCTGAGGCGAGCTGTTGCCGACCGATCATCGACTCTGCTTCTCTGTTCACTAATTGTTTCACTGTCTACACCATTATTTGCTACCAGGTCCATTTCCCTATGCACAATTACCAAATTACTACTTTGAATGTCTGTTAATTCATTACACGTTGGTGCTGATAAGCTACGCTCGTCGTCACTATCATTTCTCAGTTTACTTTGGGGCCTAGTGTTATGTTTTTCACACGCCATGATTATCACGTATTTCACACGATAACAAGAAAAGCACCAGTTGAACAGCAAAAATAAGAAAACACATTAACGTAGCACTGAAAATAATATCTAATTAATTGCAAGCGCGGCTGCGAATTTTTTGGTGCAAATCTACATGCATGCCACAACTGTTTTACAGTACAACGATGAAAAACTACAACTACAAAAGAAATTCCCACCACAATTACGCGCTAGCAATAAACAATAACTACACTAATTACTCAAACTACAAGAAAAAATCAGAAAATTCCAGTGAGGTATCCTCTGCTAAGGGTCGACATATGAAACGTCCCCTTTGAAAAATTAAGAATGACAGTGCTGGAACAGCTCTTACGTTATTTGATTTTCAAACAGCTGAGCAAATATTTCTCTCTTTACTTATTCTGATCATCACTAAATTGACACACAATATTTTTAGTGCAACGCAATCCGACTTTCAATAATCCCTAGAAAAGAATGGCCCTGACTAACAATAACCTATACCTTTCATGAATCATTTACCCCACAAAAATCGTTACTGGAACTACTGCAATACAGTGAGCGCCAATACTGCCAGCTAAATAAAATATTTTAACTACTGAAGGCACTAACTACTGATAGGCATAGTTATCAAATGAAAGATTTTGATAGAGAACAAACAATGTATTTACCTTAATAGCGTTCAAAAGTCATTGTGACATCCAATCAAACAAATTTCCTTTTTCTGACCGACACACGTCCAGATCGTCCGCTCAAAACTCTGGCATCTCTCTCCCCACTGCTGGCGGCTCACCTCCAACTGCCCAAAGCTACGTGCTGTTCACATCCAACTGCCCAACATTACACAAGCGAATATTCCAACAATGAGTCCAACCAGCCACAGACTGTACACAGCGCAGTCAGCGATTTTCATACAGAGCACTACGTGGCGTTACCAACATAAAACCCTAAACAACCTACTTACACAATGTCTCAGTATTCGCACTCGTGGGCTACACTCCATTTTCACCCCCACCCCATTGACAGGTAAGTGTTTCTTACCACCACAGCGATTCTGACCAGACAGTAAGCGGTATGTGTACCAAGTGTGGCTGAAATCGGTCTAGTGGTTTAGAAGGAGATGTGGAAAAACGCAAATCTAGTTACTCCTTCAGCCCACAGTGGGAAGAAAATTACTTTTTTCTTATTGAAAATCAAAGCGACCTTCCGTGTTTGTTTTGTGATATAAAAATATAGACTTGAACAAGAATAATGTGAAAAATCACTTCACGAGAAATTAGCCTTCAGTTTTAATACTGACGAAAGGAAAGCCAATCTTCTCTGGATACTGCAGAATAGAGAGAAAAAAGTAAATATTCGTTTGAAATTATTAGTATAATTGATAACGCATTATCGATATGCGGTTTTGCCCTACATATTACATCCTTGCGACGTAGTTACAGGAAGAAAATCATGCTGTGCGTAACGGTTCTTCCACGAAACTGACCTATCACACACCACTCAGAGAGCGAAAGTAGCTCGCCATTTCAGCGATGAAGAATTATGTTAAATAACTCTGTCACTGCCGCGACAGTTTTATGTCCATCGGAAATTTCTCTTTTCGAAACACTTCCAATATCGATGGGAATTGTTTGCGGACGTATAAATTAAATGCCGAATGGCGTGGGAGAGTAGTTGAAAGGCAGGAATAAAGTTTTAAATGTCTTTGGCTTTGGACGAAAGTAGTGGCGTAACTGGTCTCTCTCAGCCTGTCGTGTTTCAGAGAGTTATTGACATTGATAGAGAACTCCTCCATTTGTTCCCAATGCATGATACAACTATAGACGACGACATATTCTCATGTTTAGAAATCGTAATCGACAACCGTGAACGTTCTGAGAGAAAAAAAAAGAAGAAAACATCTATCTATCGTCTCAGATGTAGCGTCTGCGAAGATTGGTCACAAGCCAGGCATCGTTGTTTTGGTGAGAAAAAACCTGAAAGAAGTTGTTCTAAAGCAGGAAACACTGCCTCATACACCACAATAATTTGTTGAATAATGTGCCAACATAAACGGCATCAAGGATGTTGTTGTAAATCACAAATAATACACTAAGATCGAATGGTTTGGGTCATCGACAGTTTATATCTCTCCTGGAAGAACATGACTGTGAATATCGTGATGTGCCTTATTTTTGCGAAGTACGGTTGTTGAGTAACGGTATTGTTTTCTGACATCTTTTCAGCATGCATAAATACATAACGCTATTCATGGAAATGAAATGGAAGCCAGCAAAAGAGACTAACGACTCTCAGCGGGTTACATTTTTAATTCACTCACAACAGTCATTATTTTAAACCAAAACTGTGTGAATTGCTTCAATAATTAGTTCATGTCTGCTCTGCAAATTTCTCTTTCACCCAAAGCAATTTTCAGAAAATCCGTGTTTGCGCTTTCGAGAAAGTTATACTAATTATAAGTGGAAAAATTTAGGAAAGGAAAGACTGAACGAGCACTTCGCTGGATTTGTTACTGTGATACAGGTTCTGAAAAAAACTTTGCAGTGGATTTGGTGACTTAAATTAGTTTGAATTTGATTTTAATAATTTTTCTATTACTTTCAAAGTGAAAACTGAAACAGCTTCTCCTGAAATTTTGTTGGAGCTCATTTCTCCTTCTAGTGTTGTATTTGTGGACTGTACAGTTTTTATCTAATTGTGATTGGTTATTACTACAAATTCCAGAGTGGAGTTAAAATATTGTGAGTCTGTTTTCAAACTGTTCATTTCTTAGAAAAGCTGTCTACAGGAAGTTCTACACTCCACATATTACCCTTACAACATGATTCTCTGCAACAAACAGTTTCTTCATCAGTGAAAAGTCACTGTAGCTTAAGAATATGATGTCATAAGGCAATAGTGAATGATCGTAAAGATATAATGGGATTAATCGTAACTCACATAGAGTTTTATTCAGAAAGCACTCATCGTTCCCACTTTCTATCAGTGAACGCATCAAGGCAACTTGAAGTATGATGCTGCCAAGCAACTTAAGTGCAAAATTAGCGGCATATAAGCTTTAGAATGCGCATCGCCACCTGTTAAAGTAAGATGTTATCGTGGCACAGTAAAGTCAAGAGTGCTGCTTTCGCATTCATCATCCATCACTAAAAATTGTAAAGAGAACATTAATTAAGGTAAACAACAAAAACCCCGCAAACATTTATATTACTTTCTGCGAAAGCAAGTACTGCGAGACGAAATGTCAACGTGTCGCAGGAGGAAACTGGTTCCAAAATATTCTCAGGAGGTATACTCATCGCTGAATTTAAAAATCTCGTTAGTTTGTTATAAAGAGAAATCTTCGCACAACCACTATATATTTCAAGAATCAGACGACGTTTCAGTCGAGCATAAACATGCTGCAGGACTTGCGTGGTATCAATAATACAAGGTGTCCAACGAAGGAGGCCCTGATTTCAAAATTCAATGTCTGGAAAACTAAGATCGATAGTCGAGTGCAACAAATAACAAAAAGCTGGTAACAGATGGCGCTGTAATCGCAACACACAGTGCCTATAAGTAGTGCGCCACAGCTCAGAGTGATCAGTTCCATTGTTGGAACATGAAAGGAGCTTAGTGGCGCTCCTAAGAAAAGGTTGAAATCACGTTTGGCATAGAACAACGCGTTTTTTTGGTACAGGGATATCACAGGTTTGAATACAGTCTTACGGCAACGAGGCGCAGTTTTCAAACGCGATTAAGTGTTTCAAAAAGGCCCGATGCGAAAACCATTCGCAAGCTCTTCCCAAAATTTCAACAGACAGGCGGCATGGGTGATGATCTAGCGGGGAATGTTGACCCCAGGCAAACTGTAGTCACTCCTGAAAATGTCGCCACGGTTTCTGGAATCATTCAGCAAAATCCAAGAAAATCCATCTAAAGAGTTGCAGTAGAGACTGGTTCGAAGTGTTGTATCCTGCTAAAAATACTTAGAGCCTACACATGTTTTGATTTAAAATCCAACGCCACCAGGTCATAATGAAGGATTTGATGTTGACTGAATCTGTTTCATAGATCAAGCACACGACCACCTGACTGCAGTCATGAATAAACAAAACTAGCCATTTTGGGGTTCCGAAAATCCCCATCTTTGTGAAGGGAAACCACTGTATTCTCACAAAGTTACTATTTGGTCTGCAGTATACAGCAGAGGCATTATTGGCCTTTTTCTCATGCGAGAAACGAACACTAGTGAACGTTACCTTGCAATTTTGGAACAGCTTGCCGTCACACAGCTAGCGTAGGATGATGGACCAGGTACCAAGTGTTCGACCCAAGATGGGACCAGACCACGTCGCACTGAATACGAGTTTCACTTTCTTGACGAATACTTCGGGAATAGAGTCACTGCGTTATATTATTTCAGATTTACTGGGGGACGAATGCGTTGGCCTCCATATTCACCCGATCTGACTTCTTGCGTCTGCTTTTTTGGGCCACTGTCCTCCAGAACTATTGCACCACGCGGGACGAGTCTGAATCGGCGATCTGTGTGGCATCGGAACCCGTTTCCGTTGAGACACCACAGGCTGTGATGGCAAATTCCATTGTTCGTTTGGTGGACATTTTGAAAAGACTGCAATGTGATTGCAAAGACTGCTTGCAGAGGACGAGTTTTATTATGCATGGGTCCTTAGAAGCCGTCATCCAGGCGAATGGTTGCACGAAACACGCCCCGTGCCACAGATGCAGGCCGGTGAGGGCAGAATAATGCTACGGGGTACATTTAGTTGGTGTTCCACTGGATCTGTGGTGGTAATCGAAGGCATCATGACACCAGTGGACTACGTGAAGATTATTGCGGACCACCTGATCCTTTCGAGCTCGAAGTCTCTCCTACGGCGGTGACATCTGCCAGCAGGGTAACTGTCTGCGTTGCAAGGTCAGAATCGTGCTACAGTGCTTTGAAGGGCTTTATAGTGAGCTCACATTGATGTCTTGGCCAGCAAATGTGCCTGATCTGTATCCACTGGAACACATGTCGGGCACCAGCCGCGTACCCGTAAACCACCATCCCGTAATTTGCAGGAATCGCTCGACCAATACTCAGACATCTGGTGCCACATACTTCTGTAATCCTACCAAGGACTTGTAGCATCCGTGCCAAACAGCATTTCTGTTTTACTGCGTTTGAAAAATGGAACAACACGCTATTAAACAGATGGTCATAATGTTTTGGCTCATCGGAGTAAGCTGCGTGTGTGACATGGTGTATGTAACCCAGACGCTTGCAGGGAACTGACGAGACGGCAACAGCAGAGAGCTACAGAAGCAGGGCATAGCGCAAGATTTGTCTGCTCGTTGCGCCACTGGCCGTAAAGCGGCGGATGTGGCGATCCCGTCTTCTCCACCTGCGGCGTCTGGCGCACCAGAGTCACCTTGCGCCAGCTGCTGCTGACTGAGCAGCCGTTGAATGTTGCGGTCACATTCTGGTGGTGTGCGGCGTCACACACTTATCACCCTCAAGCACGTCCGTTGCAACTGTGTTGTTTAGTAGGCGACTGTTTAGTGACGGAGTTCTGACAACATACGCCCAGTGATGCGAGGGATAGTCAAAGTTTTAATTGTCGCCTCGTAAAAATAAAGTTACGTAATTAATTTACCGTTTGTTTTCAGGTACACGTCTGTAGTCCTGGTACATAATAAAATCGTGTCACAGTACCATATCACACCGCTAGAGGAGTCAAAACAAAATTTCGGAGCCTGTTGATGATGGGAAGTATCCTGCGGTAATTCGTTTTCGCCAGCAGTGGAGACGTTACAGCTGTGTCAGGGCAGTCCAAGCTGTTTCTTTACCCTGATCAGTACAACTACTAATCTACAGGCTATATTAGTCGTGAGTTCCGATTACTTCCTCTCTCGAGATGTGATGAATGTTCTCAGTGTCCCCAGGAGTTCGGTAATCTTAAATGTTACTTACAAGTTATAGTCCCAGCTTATAGTCCTTAATCACTGACATCGAACCTGATGTTTCATGACGAGAAAAAGACCCTCAGATTCGTTCAAAATGGTTCAAATGGCTCTGAGCACTATGGGACTTAACAGCGGAGGTCATCAGTCTTCTAGAACTTAGAACTACTTAAACCTAACCAACCTAAGGACATCACACACATCCATGCCCGGGCAGGATTCGAACCTGCGACCGTAGCGGTAGCGCAGCTCCAGACCGAAGCGCCTAGAACCGCTCGGCCACTCCGGCCGGCTCTGAGATTCGTCGCAATGTACGTTTCTCTCTCCCTTTCTTTCTCTCTTGCTCTTCCTTATCCGTTCTCTCTCTCTCTCTGCGTGTGTGTATGTTTGTGTATGTGTGTCAGAGACAACACGCGCACAATAGATAGATATATATAGAGAGATACGGAGACAGAGAGAGAGAGAGAAGGGGGGGGGGGAGATATTTATTGCGTGATTTCAGTTTGAATATTCACATTTCCTCTTTTGAAGTGAATAATCAACGACTGCACTCACATTGTTCTACACCACATCTACAACATCTACGTACATACTCCGCAAGGCACCATATGGTGCATGGCTGAGGGTACCCTGCATAACCATATTTACTAACAGTCAGTTCCCTTCTTTTCCAATAGCAAACAGAGTGAGGGAAAGATGACTGATAATATGCCTCTGTATGACGCCTCATTTCTCACATCTCATCTTGGTGGTCTTTACGTGCTTTTATGTTGGCGGCAGCAGAATCGTTCCGCAGTCAGCTTCAAATGTTGGTTCTCTAAATTTTCTCAGCAGTGTTCCTCGAAAGAATGCCGCATTTCTTCCGGGACTTCCCATTTGAGTTCCCGAAGCATCTCCATAATACTTGCGAGATATTAAAACCTACCTGTAAGAAAACTAGCAGCCTGCTTCTGAACTGCTTCAGTGTCTTCCTTTAACCCGACCTGGTGCGGATACCAAACATAGAAGCAGTATTCAAGAATAGGTTGCACTAGCGTCCTATATGCGGTCTTCCTTACAAGTGAACCACACTTTGCTAAAATTCTCCCAATAAAACGAAGTCGACCATTCACGTTCCCTACTACAATACAAGCTCGTTCCATTTCATATCGCTTTGCAACGTTACGCCTAGATATTTAACCGCCCTGACAGTGTCAAGCACCGGACCACCAAAGCTGTTTTCGAACATTACGGGTTTGTTTTTTCTACTCATCTGCATTAACTTACACTTTTCTGCATTTAGAGCTAGTGTCCATTCATCATACTAACTAGAAATTTTACCTAAGGTATCTTGTACCCTCCAAAAGTTACGCTAGGACGACACCTTCCCGCACACCACAGCACCATGAACAAATATCCGCAAATTATTGTTCACACAGTCTGCGAGATCATTTATGAATATAGCTAATAACAGCGGTCCTATCACACTTCCTTGGGGCACTCCTGGGGACACCTTGTCTTTGATGAACACTCGTTGTCGAGAAGAACGTACTGAGTTCTGTTACTTGAGGTATCTAGGAGCCGCTCATGTATCTGGAATCCTCTTCTGCATAGTCATATCTTCGTTAACACTCTGCAGAGGGGCACCGTGTGAAATGCTTTTTGGAAATATAGAAATGTGAAATCTGCCTGTTGCCGTTCAACCATATCTTACAGGGTATCACCTGAGAAAAGGGATTAAGTTACAAACGAGCGATGCTTTCTAAAACAGTACTGATTCGTGGACAGAAGCTTTCCTCGTCTCACGGAAATTAATTATATTCGAACTGAGAATATGTTCAAGAATTCTACAGCAGACCGATGTTAAGGTTATTGGTCTGTAATTTTGTGGGTCCGTTCTCTTAGCCTTTTTATACACTGGATTAACCTACGCTTTCCTCCAGTAGCTTGCGACTTTACACTGGGAGAGATATTCGCGATGAAGGCAAATTGTTATATGCCTTCCGTCTGTTGCTCAACTGCATTGAACTGGAAGTGGTGTTCTCAACGAATCGAGCTTTGTATTTTGCAGGCTTAGTGTGTGGGCGATATCGGCGTCTTCGATGGCCTCGCTCTTTATATATGATGGGCATATTCAGAAGGTTAATTGCACGGTACACGTATTTCTTGCGATGGTCTCGAGAAAAGTTCAGACCGTGTTGTAAGCTTTAACAGTGGAACGAACGGAAGGAACGAAAATTTCACGTCCTCTCGAGGACAAGGACATTAGAGACGGAGCGCCAGGTCGGACTGGACAAGGACGAGAAAGTTTTCGGCCTCGTCCCGTCAGTGGAACCATCGCGACAGTTGCTTTATGGATTTCGTGAAATTAAGGAAAACTTAAATCTTTCTGGCTGGACCCTCTAACCGAATGCGAATGCACGGTCTTAACCGCAGCGCCATCTTGCTCGCTCGGTGAAACTGAAACGAGACACACAGACGTATCACGTCGGATGTCATGCATCACTCGTGGAAGGTAACTGATGGACGTAAACAACATTTATATGAAGATGATATCTGTTCTTTCGGACATGTCCGAAAGGACAGATGCCATCTTCATACAGTTTAGGCTAACTGGCCATTGACCTTCTTCTTCTGTGCTGGATGCACGCGCATTACCCGAACTCTCACGGGACTCGGCAAGATTGTATGCCGCGAGTAATGAGTGTAATGGGCAGGGGCACAACGAATGTAGTGTGTGGACATTAAGTTGGGAATGTGGGTCTCACGGGAAGCGTGCAAAGGATAAATACCTGCGGTCGCACTATCCTCTGTGCCCTCGGTGTCTCAGCTGGATCAGCCGGCACGGTAGCTCAGCGTTCGGTCAGAGGGCTGCTCGCCCTCTGTAATAAAAAACTGAATAAAGGAATCAACGATCAACTTGAATGGATGTCTTGTGATGTCCGCCCAGACCAAACGCAACGAACAATACCGAACAAAATGAAAAAAAAAGAAAAAAAGATGGATAGAGGGTCTGCCATGAAAACAGGAGATCCCGGGTTCGAGTCCCGGTCGGGGCACACATTTTCAACTGTCCCCGTTGATGTACACTCCTGGAAATGGAAAAAAGAACACATTGACACCGGTGTGTCAGACCCACCATACTTGCTCCGGACACTGCGAGAGGGCTGTACAAGCAACGATCACACGCACGGCACAACGGACACACCAGGAACCGCGGTGTTGGCCGTCGAATGGCACTAGCTGCGCAGCATTTGTGCACCGCCGCCGTCAGTGTCAGCCAGTTTGCCGTGGCATACGGAGCTCCATCGTAGTCTTTAACACTGGTAGCATGCCGCGACAGCGTGGACGTGAACCGTATGTACAGTTGACGGACTTTGAGCGAGGGCGTATAGTGGGCATGCGGGAGGCCGGGTGGACGTACCGCCGAATTGCTCAACACGTGGGGCGTGAGGTCTCCACAGTACATCGATGTTGTCGCCAGTGGTCGGCGGAAGGTGCACGTGCCCGTCGACCTGGGACCGGACCGCAGCGACGCACGGATGCACGCCAAGACCGTAGGATCCTACGCAGTGCCGTAGGGGACCGCACCGCCACTTCCCAGTAAATTAGGGACACTGTTGCTCCTGGGGTATCGGCGAGGACCATTCGCAACCGTCTCCATGAAGCTGGGCTACGGTCCCGCACACCGTTAGGCCGTCTTCCGCTCACGCCCCAACATCGTGCAGCCCGCCTCCAGTGGTGTCGCGACAGGCGTGAATGGAGGGACGAATGGAGACGTGTCGTCTTCAGCGATGAGAGTCGCTTCTGCCTTGGTGCCAATGATGGTCGTATGCGTGTTTGGAGCCGTGCAGGTGAGCGCCACAATCAGGACTGCATACGACCGAGGCACACAGGGCCAACACCCGGCATCATGGTGTGGGGAGCGATCTCCTACACTGGCCGTACACCACTGGTGATCATCGAGGGGACACTGAATAGTGCACGGTACATCCAAACCATCATCGAACCCATCGCTCTACCATTCCCAGACCGGCAAGGGAACTTGCTGTTCCAACAGCACAATGCACGTCCGCATGTATCCCGTGCGACCCAACGTGCTCTAGAAGGTGTACGTCAACTATCCTGGCCAGCAAGATCTCCGGATCTGTCCCCCATTGAGCATGTTTGGGACTGGATGAAGCGTCGTCTCACGCGGTCTGCACGTCCAGCACGAACGCTGGTCCAACTGAGGCGCCAGGTGGAAATGGCATGGCAAGCCGTTCCACAGGACTACATCCAGCATCTCTACGATCGTCTCCATGGGAGAATAGCAGCCTGCATTGCTTCGAAGGGTGGATATACACTGTACTAGTGCCGACATTGTGCATGCTCTGTTGCCTGTGTCTATGTGCCTGTGGTTCTGTCAGTGTGATCATGTGATGTATCTGACCCCAGGAATGTGTCAATAAAGTTTCCCCTTCCTGGGACAATGAATTCACGGTGTTCTTATTTCAATTTCCAGGAGTGTATATCAACGCCTGTCGGCAGCTTAGGGTCTTGATTTAATTATCATTTAAACAACATTTTTCTTCTCATTAGCAAGTTCCATAATACCAATGAAATGCGATTCGTACTCGGTATATTTGTGGTCAGGGTACATCAAAACCACAGACGAAACACTATCCAACGTTTGCCTAGTGAAAGTCGTCGGGACTCAATAAATATACACCGTGTGAGACGAGGCCATTTCTAATCAGGACAGACGAACGTTACGGCTATAATCTAACTGCCGTCCTAGTTTTGATGGAGATGTTGCATTGACAGTTACGTCAGAGACTTGAGTTTCCCCAGCTGAATAGGAACAAATATTTTCACCTTTGATAAGTGGAGTTGATGTCTGATCGTTTGAACTTTTTTGGACTGATATAAGAAATTTGAGCAATGAAACTAGTTTACGATGAATATTACTCGGGGGTTAACTTTCAGAACTGATCAATTGCATGTCACAGATAAGGTCTGGGATGTTCTATTAGATAAATAAAAGTTTCTTCACTCAATATAGGGTCGAGTCTGTTCCAAACAACACTCCTGTCGTCCTCTACAGGTTTGTTGGACGTCTATAAATGTCGTGGGTCAACTGTGCAGCTATTCCTTGTCCCATATTACCGTCTGAGTTAGTGTATAATGACCCACCTATTAACCTCACTTTAACCCTCTGAACATCAAAACGTTTACTTTTATTTCAGTTTGAATTATTCTGTCAGTATTGATGGAAAAAGTAACATTGATGGGTACTTCGTAGATTATTTGCATTCTACCACCTCACCACGTTTGCTATAATTTAAACAAACGATTAAATTATTTTTCAGTTTTAACGTGATCGTTTAATACATTGTTAACTAATAAGAGGTATCACAGTTGTTGTTGAGGTTAAGCAAGCGAAAGTTAGAAATTAAATTAGAAATAAAACGCACTACATAGTATCATCAATATTATTTATTTTATCCACTACTTATTTTAAGAATTTTAGTCCTTCATTCATAGGTGAAGAGTCATGTTAAGACAATGAGGCTTATGCGATAAGAACTTTGTTTCCTTTTTTTTAAATATTTCTCCGTGCTCTTTAATAATTAATACATTGCAAGGGAAATGTCTGTATCCTGATAATTACATCAGTATGTTCCTCTGTCTACCATATTTGAATCACTCTAATTCATAGATTTCACAAGTAGCCACAAAACAACCTCTGTAATAATATAGTGATTTTGATGCGTATTTGTGTTCTAATGTGATACAGAAATCCTCTTACGTTATGTGCCCAATATTATAGAACGCAGATGAAACACGTTGTCATTTTTAAGGAAAAGAATCTAAACATCCTTAACGTCGGTGATACAAACAAGTCTATCTCGGATGTTGAGGAATTAAAATCCTGAGAACAAATCACAAATTAAATATTCAACGAAACAGAAATCGGGTTATATTTAAAGAAACCTTATAAACATGAGTTTTCGTCGGATAAGCTTGAGCTTAGTTGACAGAGCATGACGTATCGTTAGTAATTGTTTTACGATTATTGCTTAATACCGCTTCAATAGTGAGGCTGTTAGTGCCACTAATTGCATATATAAATAGACATGCACAGCAGAAAGTTATCAAGAATTTCAATCGCAATTGTGTATTACTCGATAAATCAAACTGTGGATATAACAGTAAAGGAAATTTAGCTACGTGACTAGGTAACTGTCATTTTCTGGTTCAAAATAGTGCACACTGTAGTGTTCGTGGACAGATACGACAGCTTGTTAATAACTCGTCAAACTTATTAATAATGGGAGTTGGAAACGACAGAAAATATCGACAGGAGAGGGGACGGAAGGTGCCGATGAGAATCGGATTAGAGTATCTATCCCAAAGAAGAAGAAGGAGGAGGAGAAGAAGAAAGGTACTCACACTGAGTATTGCTTTAACCATACACAGATGATTGTCATCCAAGGTCCCAGCATAGGGAACAGTTTCTCAGATATGTCGATGGCTCAAAGCATTTGTAAATACACTGATGTCCTAAATTAAAGTATGAAACCGCTGTTTCCCGGCCTGTGTCTGATTCCCAATATAATAATACAAACTGACAACCAGATGTCCGTACGATCGTGTTCTGCTCGAAAGATGGCATTCCGATCAACGGACAACGATGCCAACGATGACATCAGGGCACATGTGAAAAGAGGTAGTGTCTGCTGGGTAGCCCCACATTCACAATCGCTGTGTACACAGTCACAGAGGGTGCAGTCCGGCACAGAGAAGATGCGTACCAGACTCTCTGCGGTGGAATGCCATAGAAAGAAAGGAAGCAGTACAGTCGTAAACTGATTTTGCCCGATGGCTTAATGTGAATCGTTCTGTCGTTTCTCCGATGTGGCAAGAGTTTATAGAGACCGAAACTGTATCGAGAAGACCACGGGTACCACCTTAGTACTGCACGGCAACCGGCATGTGAGCTCGCGGCATCCACTGGACGTGTTGTATCGAGACAAACGGTGTACAGAAGGCTTCAACAGAGTGGCTTTTAATGTCAGAGGCCTGCTGTACGTGTACCTCTGACGCGTCTCCACAGAAGGGAACGTCTAGAGTGGAACCATCAACGTGCCACATGGACGGTCGAACAGTGGGCCAATGCTGTTATCACAGATGAGTCCCGATTTAGTCTGGAGAGTTATTCTCGATGGATTCGCACCTGGAGGGAACGTGGAACACGATTTCGGGACCAAAAAATTGTGGAAAGAGACCGAAATCGAGGATGATCCCTAAAGATGTGGCCCGGGATTATGTTTACCACTCGAACCCTTCTTCATGAAATTGTACAGGTGAATCGGCAGGGTTTAACTGCTGTCAGGTATCGTGACGAGATCTTGGGACCTCATTTGCGGTTGTTGCGAGGTGCTGTGGGCCCAGACGTCGTACCGATAGACGATAATGCTCGACCTCGTAGAGCGCGGGTAGTTGATGTTTTCTTGGAAACGGAAGATATTGCACGCATGGCGTGGCCCGCTCGCTCTCCCGATTTGAATCCCGTAGAGCATGTCTGGGATGCACGGCATGCATCATGTCAGCCACCCACCAACCACGCCGGCCGCGGTGGCCGACCGGTTCTAGGCGCTCAGTCCGCAACCGCGCTACTGCTACTGTCGCAGGTTCGAATCCTGCCTCGGGCATGGATGTGTGTGATGTCCTAAGGTTAGTTAGGTTTAAGTAGTTCTAAGTTCTAGGGGACTGATGACCACAGATGTTAAGTCCCATAGTGCTCAGAGCCATTTGAACCATTTGAACCCACCAACCACTCTCCAAGCACTGCAGGAAGAATGGGCATTACTGCCTATACTGAGCACATTAACCAGCTGTCGGAATGTGTGTGGAATCCGTTAAGTCAGGAAAAATGAAGAACATTTTTGACTATCGTTATGCATGTTGCAGTTGTTTGCGTTCTGTATTGTTTGCATTGTTTCTACTTTACTACCACCTGTTTGTACTGTTTCGTGGCAACATAAACGCAACCTTGCAAAATTTCAGCCGGCCGCGGTGGTCTAGCGGTTCTGGCGCTGCAGTCCGGAACCGCGGGACTGCTACGGTCGCAGGTTCGAATCCTTCCTCGGGCATGGGTGTGTGTGATGTCCTTAGGTTGGTTAGGTTTAAGTAGTTCTAAGTTCTAGGGGGCTTATGACCTAAGATGTTGAGTCCCATAGTGCTCAGAGCCATTTGAACCATTTTTTTGCAAAATTTCCTTTTGTTGATTTAATTCTGGACACCAGTGTAATAGAACCTAGTTCGTCGTCCTAAATGACGAGTGTTGGTCGTAACAAAAATGTGACGAGTGCCCCAGGGAAGTCGCTCTTGTTCTCTACGTACATAGACAACTTGACGCATAGCGTGAGCAGCAGTCTGCGAATGTTTGCTCATGACGCTGTAGTATAAAGGAAACTACTGTCTTTCGGTTACTGTATTAGGATATAGGATGACTTGGATAGAATTTCTACCTGGTGTCATTTCTGTTTGCTCTTATTGAGGGAAAAAGAAAATGTTATACTGTAGTGGTGTGCTGCTCCACTCACTCACGTAGGTTAAATATCTGGGAGTAACGTTGCAAGACGATGTGAAATGGAAGAAGCACGTAAGGTCGGTTGTAGAAAAAGCGAACGGTCGATTCTAGGGAAGAGAAGTTCATTTATAAAGGACACTGTGTTTACAGCACTTATATGGCTCATTATTGAATACTGTTCAAATGTTTGGGATCTTCATGATGCAGGGTTAAAGGAAGATATAGAAGCAATTCAGATTCGTGCCACTAGGTTTCATACCGGTGGGTCCGATCAACACTCGGGTATTACGGAAGTGCTACGTGAACTCAAATGGGCATCCCTGGAGGGCAGAAGATGTTCTTTTTGTGAAACATTATTGACAAAGTTTAGACAATCGGCACTTACGACAGACTGCCGGAAGATCTTACTGGTACCAATATATAACTTGCTTAACGACTGCGAAGAGAAGATAAGTGAAGACAGGAATCGTGCTGAAGCATGTAGACCAGTAATCGTCAAATTCCTTTACTCCAGAGCCAATACTGACATTGTGGGGCCGCACCATGGGCCGCATATGTACCGAACGTATTATTAATTTTTAATCTACAAGGGGTGGAAAGATATAAAGAAACACCACATACACAATATATTACCATATCTAATACGGTGTAGGAAAACCGTTGACATACAAAATAGCTTCCAGTCGTCTCGCAAGGGATAATTACAGGTTCTGCTTGGTTTTCAATGCAATCTTATACACTTCTTCATGCAAAATGTTGGAAAGCTCTGGTAACGATGAGGGAGGTGGATAGTGATCACACAAGCTTTATTCTAAAGCATACCACAAAGGCTCAATATTACTGAGATCTGGTGGTCGGTTTATTGGGAGAATTCTAAGAAAGTGAGGTTCATCTGTAAAGGAGACCGCTTAAAGGACACTGGTGCGACCTATTCTAGTGTACTGCTCTAGTGTTTGGGATCTATACCAGGTCAGATTGAAGGAAGACATCGAGACAATTCAGTGACGGGCTACTAGGTATGTTACTGGTTGGTTAGAACAGTACACAAGTGTTACGGAGATGCTTCGGGAACTCATATGGGAATCTCTGGAGTGAAGGCGATGTTCTTTTCGAGGAACACTATTGAGTAAATTTGGAAAACCGGCAGTTGAAGCTGTCTGCAGAACGATTCTATTGCCTCCAACATACAATGTGCGTACGGACCTCGAGGATAATACACGAGAAATTAAGGCTCATACGGAGGTATATAGACAGTCGTTTTTCCCTCGTTCTATTTCCGAGTGAAATAGGAAAAAATAACTAGTAGTGGTACGGGGCACCCTCCGCCACGTGCCGTAAGGTGGATTGAGGAATATAAACGTATATGTAGATATAGATGCCTATGGAAGCCATGGAGTATTTAAAGAATGTAGTGACGGTTTTTATATCTCACCCTAAAACTTCTGTTCACTTACTGGATATGTGTACACTTTTTTTGTGTTTACTTGTGTTCCCGAAAAATGCCTCACATTATGTGGTGCGAAATGTTGAAACGTAAAGGGAAACTCTACACCTAAACAAAAAGAGCCCGATATAAGTTTTAAATTTGTCGCTAAACGAGGCAACACTTTATATTGACAATTTCCTTTAAGATACATCTTAAATGTAAAAATAAGCCAAAGCCTACCTTATTACATGAAATCTCATTTTATGCCGAAAGTACCACATGCAATGCGTATGCGCTAAATTTGCCTTGTCCGTGGTCGTTTACAGTGAGCCTCATTAACGCACGCTTTACGAAATCCGACGCGACCGAGCTGAAAATTTAATTCCCATTAATTAGCACATTGCGTAACGGAAACCCGAAGCTTACAGGTGATTGAAGTTCCATGGAACTCTCTTACTAAATGTAATAACGTGCTGATGCCATTTTGTCATTTAGAAATTAACGAAAATAATTCGTTATTGAGTATCGTTATAGCTAAGAAAAGAAAGAAAATAAAAGGAGAAGTCGAAATGTGTTATTTTTCACAGAAAGTGATGACCAAACACAAATGGCGGATCCCATTGATGAAGTGGAGTGTGGTGTGGTCATTCGTTTTCAGCATTTCAAGGGAAAGCAACGCTCTAACAATCCATATTGATTTGATGGAAGTGTAGGCAACAATTCGTTGTCATATGGCACTGTGGTTATGTAGCTCAGCCCCCCCCCCTCCCCCTGTGACCAAACAAGTCTGAATGAGGAAGAAGCAGAAGACCATCTCACTGTGATTAACTGGGAACTGCAAGAGGAGTGGTGGTCCTGGTATCACAATCGAAACGATAGTGCAGAAAGTGATAATCAGCCACGAATCAGTTTTCAATATCTTGCACGTCATTTTGAAAACGATAAAGGTCTCTGGGTACGGCAGCAGCTCACACCCACTAAAACGGCCGTCGAGACCATGCACCAGAGGAAATATTACAGCTGTATCAAGCCAGGAGAGACGCGACATTTCATCCACGTCCGCACAGCTCACAAAGCCAGTCCTCGTCCATGCAAACTGGAACTCAGCAGCGCCACTGAGGAACAAATATTGTACCATGGGATGGACTTCATCAGCCAAAATGGCCTCATAACCTTTGGCAGTAATACGACCTTGCAGAGTAATCATGGGCTCCATGGAATACCAGGATATGGCTGCCCAAATCATCACCGAACCCCGCCATGTTTCACTTCTGGGGCGTAAACTTGGCCAGAAGTTGGAAACAATGTGAAGCGAGACTCATCTGATCAAATGACTTTGTTTCATTACTCCATATGCCAGGCTTTTACTTCAAGAGCACCTGCGTCACTTATGAGTGGTCGCCCTGCAGCTCCCAGACAATGGAGCTCCCATCGTGTTGTTTTGGTGCTGACAGGATTCGCGAGTGCGTCATTAATTTGCAAAATGGTTCAAATGGCTCTGAGCACTATGGGACTTAACATCTGAAGTTATCAGTCCTCTAGAACTTAGAACTACTTAAACCTAACTAACCTAAGGACATCACACACATCCATGCCCGAGGCAGGATTCGAACCTGCGACCGTTGCGGTCGCGCGTTCCAGACT